>NW_028297116.1:494128-794128 GCF_055798465.1 Pogonomyrmex barbatus | reverse complement strand
AGTGTAAAATTATAACTGTTTTACTATTTTTTTTCTCATCTGCGAGCATAATTCTTTGAATAATAATAAAAACATTAACACTTCTATAACTTTTTCTTGAATACGAAAATTAAATGGCATATTCATAAAATTTTCTTTTAAAATTATTAAAATTATTAATTTTTTTTACATATAATTTTTATTTTTATTTAATATATATTTAATTTATTCGTGATGTCTAATTCAAATCTTTTTGTTCGATATTTAAAGAACAAAAAAAATATTCTTTTTAAATTTCGATAATTTTTTACTATGTGGCCAATAATCCTTAATGTTCCCAGAATGATTTTATATTAAAGACAATAGATATGCCATAATAAAATATAATAAAATTACTCAGAGAGATATAGATATAATTATTATATACCATATATGTTTATATACAAATATGTTTTATATCTATATGTTATATAGTAATTAATTCGGCGTTAATTGAATATTAATAGAATCTTTCAAAAGTGTAGAAGAGTCAAGAATATTAAAAATAAATAAGAGAAAAATAAAGGATTATAAAAATACTAAAAATATTGAAAATTCGAGATTTTATAGACAATATACTTTTATAAGACAGTAAAATAAACTTTTTATTATCCAAAATAAACTTTTGGATAATAAAATAAATAAACTTTTTGGAAGTTATGTATCTTGAACTACATTCCAAAATCTTCTTTTTGAGAAAAATTTCATTCTATAGATCTTCGGTGATGAACAAAGGACTAACAAAAAATGCTTGTAAAGTTGTTGAACAATCAACGAGTAGAAGTTTTCTCGAAAATGACCATTTTGGAATGTGGCTCTAGTATTACCAGAAAAGCAAGAGGACAATTGGTCATCACGTTGCTACATCGCTATGTTGTCATATCGCCATATTGCCACATTGCCACATTGCCATATTGCCAAATGCCATTCTATATATAGAAATCAAGAGGCTTGGAAGCATTTAATCGACCAATCAGAACAAAGAATTCTAACAATTAACCAATCAAAAAACGATTCAGAGTCCTTTCTATTTAGTGACACAGGCGACACATGTATCGTTTTGTCTTTACTCCTTTGGTTTGTTTTTTGTAGCTGAATTAATGTACTTGTATTTAAAATAAATACGTATGTATGTAATAAATAGATATGTTTGAAGTTTGACAAAAGCGAGATAAAATTTTAATATAAGAAATAAAAAACAAACCTTTTAGATACAACGATACACTATACACTAGGTTAACTACAAAGAACAGACCACATGTTGTATTATTTGCACTTTGTACACTCGCGTTTCTCGCTTCTCCTTCCACCATCGCCTATATATATATATATATCTGTCTCGCTTTAAATACCAAAAATGCTAGGGAATACAAGCAAGTGACAAGTGAGATAGAAGGTTGTCCACCCTGGAATACTGCTTTGGAATCAAGCATTTCCGGTACTCCTGGCTCATCGGACATTTTTCCTGACACGCGCAATGAAAGGAGGGCCATTTTGTTCGGAGGTACGACGTGGCGGCCGGATTGTCCGGCAATCCGAAATTCAATATGATTTTTCGTAAGTATCACGCAAGTAGTCTCCATTTCTCATATAGTTGATCCCTCAACGATAATTCAAATCATATTATATGGAGAAAATCTAGAAATTCTCTGTACTTGGATGTAACATGGTCGGTTTCTTGTACCGCGTGGCCAACGATTTTCATATTTTTGTGATATCAATAATTACGTTTTATTAATACAATGCGATAAAATTATATATTTATTGAGTCTAGTTTAGAATGATTGCAATGGTAAATTTTATTATCACTGTTCTTTGTTTAATTGATCAATTTTATATATATATATATATATATATGTATATATTTGTACTTATATATAGATAGTTTTTATAATTACTCGATTCATTAAAAAAATAAATTGTTATTAAAGTTTTACTTTATTCTGCAATCTTTTATCAACAATCATTTTAATCTAATCTTTTGGTTATTTGTCATTGAATTTTAACTGGGATTTTAACTGGGATTTTAACTGGAATTTGTAATGGATTGTTTTTGAATTTGTTATCAGTGACTTTAAAATTTTAAAATTTTGAATTTTAAAAGATTAAGATTTTGTAGGACCTATTTTAGGCATCATTGTTTATATAATCTTGATATTACTTACCTCTATAAAATAAATAACAATATCAATTTAATTTTTTAGCTGCTGTACTACCATTGGTATTGGTAGCATTATGTATACATTCTACATTCTCAGAAGTGACACAGTCAACAAATTCTTATTTGTCTACGGCTGATAAAAGACGTTTAAAGATCATCCTTGAATCAGGATTTCAATTAGATGATGTACCATCAGTTTACTATGCCGTTAGTGGATATAAGCTCCTTGGAGAAGCTATATTAAAAACAGATGTAATTTCTTTTTATTTTACATATATTTTATACATATTACATATATTTTTAGAAATGTGCTATATGAATTATGATGAAAATTGCTAAATATTGAAATTCTGTGATTACAAGATTAGTCTTTCTGATATTTAATATATTTTTTATTTTGATATAATGTATCAAATGATTGAATAAATTATAAAATAGTGATTATTTGTTTAGGCCATCTGCAAATACTTGATACAACACAATGATGAAAATATCACACCTGAAACTGCATTTTATCTTGCGTCTACATGGAAAGCTATTGGAGACTGTCAAGAATTTCCTACAAATATTGTTACAAAGGTGATATATATATATATATATATATATATATATATATATATATAAATGATTCAAATAATATCTTTAATATAGCATAATGATGTTTATAATAATAACTTTCGTATTACTGCATTAAAAATGAAGAAAATATAATTTCTGTATAAATATAAATATACATTGTATCTTTGTGCATAACACAATGTATTACATAATAAATATTTATTTGTACAGATATTGACAAATGTTATACAGAAGGATACATCTACACTTTCTGATTTATATTATGCAGTAAGTGGATTAACAGCTTTATCACAAAAAATACCTTCTGCCAGAATCGACAAATTAGTGAAATTAATTCAAGCAGCTTTAAGAAAAGATGACAGTCTGTGGAAGTAAGTTATCATTATGTTATATTTATTACATTATATTCAAAACATTATATTTTACATATTAAATATTTGTACAAAATTATATTTAAAGATGTGAGATATATATTAGTAACTATATGATAATTATATGATGTTTGTAAAACTTTCGTTCTACTGAATATAAAGAATGAAGATAGTAAATTATCACTGAATAGAACATTAGAAAAATTATAAACTATTATTTTAATTATAGACATAGAGATTAATTCGATTTTATATTATTAGTTTGGGATATGTATTCCACATTGCTGCGGACTTAGGTACTCCAGCTGCATTTGCCTTTGAACGTATCGAAGATGCTGTTGTACAAGCTGATGAAGTGGATGGCCAATATCTGCAGTTTGAAGGCGGTCTTTCTATTACAAGTATAACATTTAATTTTTATCATTTACATACATAGTTTTAAGATAATTCATCTTTTTTTTTTAAATTTAAAATAAACTTTTATAGGTTTTCTTATCAATGGTATTTTTAAATTATCAACCTCATTAAAAAAGAAACCGCCATTGAACTTTCAACAGACTGTTAAATTGGGCAATTATCTTCTCTCACGGCGTTCTGTGCAAACTACGAAGGGTGTTACGAATTTGCTATCTGCTTTAACTATCTTAGCAAATGATAGTTCTGAAAAGCCTGTTTGCATAACCTTAGCTGACGGTGGACTCATTATCTCCAATCAGCAACCATTAGTTACAGTCAAAGTTTGTGATATTCTTGGTCAAGCATTATCAACTGTGCCGAAAGTTGTTGCAAATTCCGCCACACGAGTGGGAGATGACGTCGTTATTCTCAGCAATGAGAATTTGCAACCATCAACAACAGACAAGTAAATATTGTTAAATGATTTTTACTGATGACTTTTACCCCAATACTTTACTGGATCAGCTTTGCAATGTTGATTTCAGCTATACTTTGGGGTATAGCAACAATTGTTGAATAATCCCTTTAACCTTTTTTAAAATATAATTAAGGTTAAGAAATTCAACTTACAATATATATGCAAAATTTTCTATTATATTCTATTATATTTTTTAACATGAATAATATTCTGTTTGAAATATAGAACTCTGTTCACAATGAATCTTATGAATGTGAAACCTGACCGTGGTTTTTACAAGATATTGGTAACTGCAGCTTCAGTCACGAATACAATTACAGTCAAGGTTTTATCTGAAGCAGTACTGGATTATTTGGAGATTGGTACTGGAGATGCCGATCAAACTACTCAACCAAAACTTACAAGGTATTTTATGTATTAAATTATATATTTTTTAATTTTTTTTCTTAAAAATACATTTATATTTCTTACTAATGATTTTCTGTAATTTTCAGAATAAATACAGAATCTTCCTCGGGCAAACTCGAACATAAAATAGAAGCTGATTCTCAGCAAAAGCTAGTCATGCGATTTTTATTGCGTGACTCTGCTAATAAGAAACCAATGCGCGTACATCAAGCTTTCGTACGCCTTATATCAGTTTCTACGTCTTCTGATGACAAGCGAGGTCATGAAATCTTTTTCGTCGCCGAACCTGATGCTGCTCATGTTTATAAATTTGATATGGTAATTTTATGTTGTGTACTTTTTTGATTTTTAAGCATGATTTCTTTATGTGAAGAATTAAAATTTTATCTAATACGAATACGTTGTACGTCCTTTCGATGTTACAATTTTGTAAACATTTCAGCCAGTTGGAACAGCAGCTGCAAATTTTGGACATCAAAGCGGAGACTATAACATGGAGTTAATCATCGGTGATGCAGTAATCAGCAATCCATTCCGATTTAATATTGGTACAGTAACTCTGAAATTTCCCGAGCCGACTTTAACGGAGGGTGCTGATAAGACTACTTACAAACAAAAACCGAACGTGTATACTACTAAACCAGAAATAAAGGTATCTTTTTCTAGACATATATACATAATATATGCCAATGCTCGTTAGTGTCAAAGATTCATTGATAATTTTGTCACTTCCAAAACATTGGCAAAGAATTACGTCAGAGTTAATTAGCAAGTTCGCAAAGGTAGCATTTGCGCAATAATTTTTACGCTTTGACGAACACTGATCTCTATTCCAAAAAATCACACTTACTAAAATATTTCTTTAAAAATTTGTGTTATTTTTTTTTTTTAATTTCAGCACATGTTCCGCGAGCCTGAACGTAGACCTCCGGCATTTGTGTCGAATTTATTCACAGGGTTATGTTTGGCACCAATTTTGTTATTACTGATACTATGGGCTCGACTTGGTGTCAACATATCGAATTTCCCCTTGTCACTTAGCGCAATTACATTCCACCTTGGATTAGGAAGTAAGTATCAATTTTCTAAAAGATATTTAACATATAGCTAAACTGTAGATTTTTATATATGCATATCTTATAAACAATTAGAAGATAAAAAGGAAATAGTATTTTCTTAACATATGAAGTATCTATTCAACTATTGGTATATTTTTAAAGTCATTTTAAAAAAAGATTTCCATAACAAAATGTTGAAGTTTTATAATAGTTTTATAATAGTTTTTAAATTAAAAATATTTAAAGTTAATCGAACTGTTTGATATTTATGCGATCAAGCATGGCATATTACATAATTTATCAAAGTAAATTTTTTTTATTTAATCATTAAATTATTAATTAATATAATTCAAAATACTGTGATACATAAAAAATACATATATTATTTATGCCCGATATTGCTTGACAGATGATGTTACATAGTCGATCTGTTTTCATTGGGCGTATATTAAATTGTAATAATTTATTTAAATGTGATTACATTTTTATATCACATGTATTTAAATCGTTACAAACATTAATTATATTTGCTACATTGAGAAAGAAAGAATAGAAAGAAAGAGAAGTATCGCTATAATATCACAGTACAAATAACTATAATTATTTTTTTTAGGCATCTTTGTGCTGTTTGGTATTTTCTGGTTGAAGCTCAATATGTTTGTCACGTTGCGATATCTTCTTGGTTTTGGCGTTGTAACATTCCTTGCTGGTAATAAAATGCTATCTCAAATAGCACAAAGACATAAATCACAACGTTAACTTAGACTTGTTTGTGTGAAAACTATGAGTGTCGCAGTTCAAAATACATAATAAATAAAAGACTGCTGCTAGGTTCAAAGTGATTGATTAATACGTGAACATGATAGAAACTTTATGTTGTGCTGTTTTTTTTCACTTGTCATAAATGTATATAAATCACGAAATATGTGCCTCGTTTATTTTGTTTCTTATATCTTTTTATGGTCTGGTTTGTTTAATAATAATTAAATACAGTTTATATTTTATATCTTATACTCTTGTATTGATAAATTAGAATCGTAATTCTAGATTGTAAATATAAGCTTGAGCTATAAAATTTGATATATTTGTTAAACTATCTTTATTTGTAATGTTACATTTTATACAAATATAGTGAAAGATTATATACAATGCTGACAACGGCAAAGAATGCTGAAGTTTTTTGTGTTTAAAAAAAATAATACTTTTTAATTAAAAATATTTAAAATAATTTTAAATGTAATAAAAATCGCTATGATAGTTGCAATTATTTATTGTGATATATTTTATCTATATTAAAATATGCGATTTATTTTTTAAAGAAAGAAGTTATTCTGTCTTTTTTTTTTTTTTATTTTTTTTATTTTTTTTCCATCATGTAAGAACTGATACATTTGCGCAAGTGGTTTGTCTCGAGTTTCAACTTATCTTTTTCCGATTGTAATTGCATAATAGCTATTTGCACAAAATTGAATCGTCGCCAAAAATTTGTCAGATCTTGAAAGTCTTCTATAATCTATTATTAAGCACATTCTTTTCAAAATTCAACAAATCTATTTATATAACATATTTGTGTATATATGCCACGAGCAATATAGATATTCCACGAAAGAATGCATGTTGCGCAGGCCATGTTATTTGTCAACTAGGAACATGATGTACAAACAAATTTTATAAATATTTCTATTAAAAGTGGACAGAGAAAACAAACTTATATTGTATATGATATATCCATGTTTTTGTCATGTTAAATTTTATTTGAATAAAAATGTGACAAATCTGCATGACCACTGCTTTTTTTCGAAATATCTATATTAATTAAATTATGGTATAATATATATGCATACATTATTGGATTTCACGATTACTGCGTTATGCATACTGAAAAAAACTGAGAATAATACTAACCTGACAGAACATATCCCAGTCTAATGAAGCAGAGACTTGATGTGACGAGAGAGTTGACGAGCTTTTCTCTTCTGTACAATCAACAAACGGAATTTCTTTCTCATTCTGCATGTCGTACTTACGACAGATATGCATCAGCGCAAACAGTTGTTTGCCTTTAGTTACAAGACGCTCTAAATGTTTTATAGTCTTGTTATATTCAATTGACATTGTTTTTAATTGATTCTTATCTTTTGTCAGTTCTGAAATTAATTTATATATTTTTATATTATATTGTCACAGTTTATATCAATTATTATGATATTTTAACTTAACAAAATGAATAGAATAAAAAGTAATATTTAACAACATTATTGTACAGTTTTTTATACATTTAGAAATTAAAACATACATGAATATTTAATTATTAAAAGATATTATTAAAAGATTTTATTAATTATTAAAAGATCAATTTTATAAATTATCATTGAAAATTGAATGAAGAATCTGACAGGAATCTAAATACACCTAAGAGGAGATTATTTTTTACGGTCCAGAAAGCATTTTGGAAAAAGTCATGTTCCATCAGAATTTCGGAAATTTCTTTCTTAGCCGTGACGTCATACGTCATTATTTTATTTCGAAACTTTTGTATCTCCTCAAAAAGACTTGTAATACGCAATAATTGTTGTGCTATTACTTGCTGATCTTTTGTGTCCTTCTCTTTGAGTGTCTCGTAACATTTTCGACGATCCTTCGTTTCTAGAATGATGTCATCTTGACTAATATTAACTTGTCTATTGAATGTGATCCTAGCATAAAACTAATTTGCATTTAATAAATGAGCAGTTGCCTATTTGTAGATAGAGTTCTATTCCAGAAAGATAAATTCCTCAACATATACATATATTTATAAGATACATCTAGGATTAAATCTTGCTATGTGTGTAGTCTACACACACACACACACGCACGCACTCGTCAGTATTGGAATACTTCACTTAAAAATAATATTTAAAACTAATATTTGTTTACTATTTTGATAATCCGATAGAACTTGTTGAAGATTTTCCCAAGAATTTTGTAGTTGATTGTCCAATTGTGCCGCAAAAGTTCTACGCATATCCTTATTATCTTCTACGAATGCATCAATCTTACCTTCCAAAAAAATATGAATTATTTCCATATCGATAAAAAATTTATTTTCAAATAATAAATTTAAATAAAATTTGTATACTGTAAATTGAATAAAACATTGTATACTGACTATTATATATTTTATTTCAAAAATATAATTTTATCTAAAATTTATTTTAAATAGATTAAGTAAATCATTAATATATGACCTATTGTTATTAACATGTTGATATGTTAAACTCAATTAAATTTCACTTTCTAAATTATTTTTAAGATTAAACAGAAAAATTCCAAGCTGATGAAATAAATATTATAATATGTAATGTAAAACAAAATAAAGATTTGTATTTTTCAATATAATTCTTAATGAATAAGTATATAGAGTGTTGCTCGCTAAACTCGGAATCTTTTTGTTCAACATACACACACACACACACACACACACACACATGCGCGCGCGCGCGCGTGCGTATATATAATTATCATGTAGAATTTGTAACAATAAAAGTTCTGATAATATAAAATTATAATACAAAATTAGCGGTTTACTTAACGCAATGCTTTTAGTATTGTTCAACGAATCTTCCAACTGTAGCTGAACGTTACGAGTAATTGATTGTAACAAAATTTCAGCTTCATTCTGTTCATGATAAATTTTATTAATTTCACCATTCATTTGTTTAAGCGTGTCGTTTAAGATTCTTTGATAATTTCGTTTTTCGCGTTCTATTCTCTCTGTATATGAATTTAATAATCGATCTATAATTTCAATATGTGATCTTGCATTTCTTTGATATTGTTCTTCGGCCTCGGCTAACTCATCCATTAAAAAGCTTATCCTAGAGAAAGTTGGATAATCATAAAGATATTTTTAAAATGTATGTAAATTTTTCCTATAAAAAATATTCAAATTTTTATTGAAAACATTAAAATTAAAATCTTTTTTTTGAAGATTTATATTATTAATCTTCTTCTCTCGAAAATTTATTCTTCTCTCGATGTTGTTTCCTTTATAAAATAATACAAATTAATACAAATTAAAAATAATACAAATTAATTAAAATAATAAAAATACCTAAGTTTTCAGCAACAAAATGTTAAAATTGCTATTTTTTTTCTTAAACGCTAAAAACTTTTTAGTTATTAATCTGTTTATATTTTTCTATTGACTTTTTTTACAAAAATATTACAAATTAATTATACACACACACACACACACACACACACACACACTATATAGTTTTAAATTATATTAAAAATTATACTATAAAATAAATGCAATATACATAGTGAAACAATTCAAAGAAAAATTTGTTTATAGAACGTGTTTGAAATTTTTTTTAATTATTTTTTTGTCATATTGAAATTTACTAAACAAACCAGTTCACTAATTGACCAATTTCATAATGTAAGCGACCTGTAGTCCTTGATATCAAGAGCCCGGTCAAAATTACGCCATGCAATCTCTACGTTCTCGGTAATCTGTGGCATTTTGATTCTCATCATCATTTCCCGCCATAATGTACGATAACGTTTTGTATTCAAAGCACCAAGCTCGATCTCACGCATTAACTGTTTTTTCTTCAACATTTGAGCGTGTTCTTCAGCTTCATATTGTTTTTGATCTTTAATTTTCCTTTCTGCTTCCTCCCATCTAATCGCTCTTCCTTCTCTTGCATTTGTGGCAGGTATCTTTATTCAAAAACGTATATACAATAAAAAATATTTTTTATCTATACACAGGTAACTTTTTTTATAACAAAAGACATAATTAAATTATTACGTATATTAATTATCAATTATTGATAAAATATTTAATTATATAAATTCTATCCAGTCACGATAGAATTTTTATTCAATTTTTAATTTTATTGAGTGATTAATAACTATCTAATTAATAATTAATAATTATTTAATTATACAAGTCATTTTGAAATTTTATTTATAAGAAAAATAACTACTTCAAAAAAATCAATGTTTTTAGCAAAATATTTACTTTTTAAAGAATTTTATATAACAAATTATAAATCAATAATATATAAATCAATAATATTTTATTATACAATAGTATAATAAAATATATAAGGTAAATATATATAAAATAAATTACTGTTTTATAAAATTAAAAATTTTTATTTTCTAAATAGCATTGTATTAAAAAACGGTTTTTGATATACGGTATTACATATTACAACATTCAATTACAATATTTTAATGCATAGAGAGGACTTTTTAAAAAATACAGATATTGAAAAGCAATTTTAAGATATTAAGAACGTAATTTTTTACTTACCATTGGATATATTTTTTAAATCACGTCGTACTTTTTAACAACATAAAATTTTTAGGCTAATTTTTTCTATACGAGATGTATGTGTTTGTCGCGATTCTCTTATTTTATATTTACAAATTGGTGAAAGGAATTAGAAAAAGAATTTAAAAAGAAGAAAAAATGTACTTATTATATTTTACTTGCAATTACTAAATAAACATATGTAATATTTCAAACATGAGAAGTGATTGAGATATACGCAATATTAATTAATCAAAAATATAAATTTTAACAGATTTTTAATATTTTTTGCAATTTATTTATAAAAATAAAATAAAAATAAAATAAATATAAAATAAATAAAAAATATATTCTTATTCTCAACAAAAAATATTTGTGTATGAGTAATTTCAAAGTTTTTTTTTAATTTGTATATTTGTACTTAAGTTTGTATATTTTATAATCATAATTATTGCTAGATATGCCTGTAACATTATTAGAATCGCGCGCACCAGAATATCTAGAATCTAGAAATAGATTTATCATTGATTATACAGATTTGATCAACAGATTGAACAATCTGGTCGGTGTTCTTCCAAGGTACGAAAATAGCTAATCACTAAAAAAAAAAAGAGAAAGTTAAGTCATTTAATGCAATAGTATAATTAAATTAGCATCTTTCTGTTACTATGATCAGATCATCAACGACAAGGTCACGTTATACATGTAGTAGTTAAGTTATAAATTAAAAAACACGTGTAACACGTTTACACACACACACACACACACACACACACACACACACACACACACCCTTTCCTAAGAACATCATTGTATTGTTATGATTTTATTCTATTATGATGTAACCAAATCTTTGTGATATTAACAACACATAATGATGAAATATTCTGTCATTTATCTTTTTAACTACATTATATAACAGACATTATATATAATTTAAGCTAAAATTTACAATTGACAAAAAATAAGCTTTCAAAAATAAATTGAAAATACACATTGAAAAATACAAATTGAAAATACTCACACATACATAAAATGATATCATGCAATATTAAACAGTAAATTTAACTATGTATTTTAATATGCAATAAGAAAAATAAATATATTAGTTAATATAAAAATTATTAAAAATTTAAAATAAAAAATCATAGTTATAATACATTTCTATTTTATTGCATATTTTATCTTATTGCACATCAAATAATTGCATATAATTACATATAATATATAATAATTATGATATTTAAGTTATAAGATTTGACAAAACTCTAACATATTTTGTTATAATTTTAATATTTCAGAAATCTTAATATTATCTCTCATACAAATATGCACACAATGCAAATTTTGTATGATAAATGTTTTTAAAATATGACTCTTGAGAATTTGTTTTAATAATAAAATATATACATATGAATATTATAAATAAATATATATATATATATATATATATATATATATATGAACATTCATTAAAAGACATACATTTTTGTGAACAGTTAAATATAATTACAGATACTTTAAGAAAAATATAATTAGGTACACATATAGATATACATTTTATCAATAACTAGATATAGATACAGTAATTTTAAAATATATCTATATAAATACATTTCTAAATATAATTTTTTTTAATATTTAATTTGATGATCTTATATTTAGGATGACGTTAAGTACAGACTTAAGACATTATTAGTTAATCAAATGGCCGTATTACATCTTTATGTTTAAGATTCTTAATGAAAGAACGGACTATGAATACCGTCTATAGATATGGAAATGATAGTGCATAATGACATTTTTATTTACGCATGTATTATTAGAATACGTTTGCCAATGAAAATTGGGAACGGAAGATTAAACAAATAGCAAAAAAAAATATCGAAAGGAATGAAGAAGCACTCTTTGAAAGAATTATTTCAAAATTGTATCTATGTATTTAAAATAATATTTTAAATTTTTTAAATATGGAAAAATGTAACTAGTTATTAGATTAAAAAATTTAATTTAATTGTATCGTATAGATGCACAAAAGATATTTAGATAATATAACTAGATACATATAATTAGATACCTTATAAATATTTGAGAGTAATATGTTGTATAAAGCAACGAATAACATTTAATTAGTATTAAATTCAAACGCATTAAATTCATTCGTGTTTGTACGTTTTAAATTTAAATTAAGGTACAAAACCAGAGTAAAGGTGATTTAAAGCCAAGCCTCTTTATGTTCTCAAAATGTCATATGTAATTAACATTCTGTAATAAAACGAATATAACAAAGATCTCATTTAGCTATGTCAAAATATCATTCCAAGAAGAAAATGTCAAAGACAATGTTCCAAACATAAAACATTTGTCATAATAAATTAACAATTATGAAACCGCCAGAAATGTTTCTCTAACAGATTATTTTAGATCTAGAATTATGCTTTATAAATATATGTGTAAAATCCTGTTTGAATAAAAAAACAAGAGACATCAAGTGATAATATTATAGACAAACGAGTTTTTAATTAAATAAGTTTTTTTAACGATTCTCGATTTATTACATTAATGTGGCATTTCCAGGTGGAACCAGAAAGTATATGTAGAAGAAAAAAAAAAAATTCAATGTTCCGGATGAGATCCGGAATTCCCTGTGAAGATTCTTATGTTAATTCCCTCGCTTAGCATTTATTATGCATTACGCAAAAAGGTGGAAAGATGTGCCTGTTCATACCAAGGTCACAACGAACTCTTTTTACTCAAATGAACAAACTCGATCGCTCTTTTCTTCCTCCCCATTTATTATCTAACAAATCATTATTTTATTATCATTACAACCGACATATAGAATAAAAAGTAATAAGAGATATTGAAATAAAAAGTGAAATTTAATAATTTTTATAACTTAATAAATTTTAATAGCTAAATAAAATTTTTCCTTCAAAATTTCCTTCTTCTTTTTATTATATACCTAATAGAATGATTCAAAAATAAAAATACAAAATAAGCCTGTTATTTAAAGTTTATGAATTTCAAAAGATCGGATAAAAAGCCAGTTTTCAACATCACAATATTTGCACAATATAAATATCAAAAATTTACATACAAGTGTACATCAGAAGATTTTTATTTTAAAAAACATCTCTCGTTATAAAATAATCTTCGTTCGTGAAGAATAAATCCGGAAGATTTGCATCTTGTCAAACAAAGTGCTGCATTATTTAACATTAACTCACGTGTTTATCATTGCATTTGCATGGTGTCAAGAGGTAAATCTCCAGAAAGTACAATACAAATTTTGAAAATTAATGGGCGGTATCCAAAGAATCAAACGGAAGTGAGGAAGTCCACGACGATTTACTCAACAGCACAACTTTACGCTAGGAATTCCTATCGAGTCACTGGATTAGGTTCAATGCCAGCACGTAGAGAAACGAGTCGTCAATCGATTCGGCTTTCAACAGATATAACTCCGGAGAGAGATGTGTGTAAGTGGAGGACATTGGCATACAAGACATAATGTCTTCCCATGGAATTCTGAAGTTTTCTGTAGTAGGGATAACAGAGTCCGATCTTGTCGTATAAAAGTCTTTGCACTAATCGGACTGAGAAGAGTTAATCTTCGTCCGAAAACGTGATCTCAGCAAGGTATGTACAAGGTAGCAAGGTATGAAAAAATATTCAGTAGCAAAAATTATACTTGATCAACTTTTCAAAGAGTGAGATTAAAAATTGATAAATTTAAAAAATTGAATATATAATCCAATTTAAATTTTCTACATTATATTGTAGAAACGTTATAAGTTAAGCTATTAAAAATTGCAATTTACACTTTTAACCGTTTATAAAAATTTAAAAACTTTAATTTCTACAAATCTAATATCTAAATAAACAAATTTAAAATAACGAGACGCATACAGTAAAAGTCAAATTTAAAACATTTTCTACAAATTTTTTACAAGTTAATAATGTACAATCACATGAAGATTTTCAAGTATTTAAGGGGGAATTCTAGTCTAGAAGCTTGATTTTTAAGCTATCTTCATGAATTTTTTCTGAAAAATTCGTAAGATCTATTCAAATCAGGGTTTCTGCTACATATTAGTACACATTTCAGAATTTTTTTATTCTAATATTCCAAAAAATAAGCCTTGTATAATAGCTTTTGTGAGATCGTGAAAAAAATAAGGCGCTGCACAGTGCCCATGATTGCGGCTGTTCTGCGGCTCATCTGAAATAAAAAAACCAAAGAGATTCTTGAAGCATATGAGTCTATCGTTTGATATAATAAAAGAAATATATTAGAAAGAAATAAAAAGGCCCTTTCAAAAATTATTTTCCGAAATTTTTTTATCTTTAAAGTGCTGTAAAATAAATAATAATAAACATTTTGACTTTAGTGTGGGTCAGACGATAACCAGACTCATATGCTTTAAGAATCTCTTTGGTTTTTTTGTTTCAGAGCAGAATAGCCGCAATCATGAGCACCGTGCAGTGGTCTTATTTTTTTCACGATCTCACAAAAACTGTTATACAGGGCTTATTTCTTAGAATATTACAATAAAAAAATTCTGAAAGATACTTGAAATGTGTACTAATATGTAGCAGAAACCCTGATTTAAATAGACCTTACGAATTTTTCAGAAAAAATTCATGAAGATAGCCTAAAAATCAAGCTTCTAGAAGAATCTCCCCTTAAATACGAGTACGAATAATATACCGAATATAAAATAAATCACACAAATATTTAGCGAATTATCCGCATCCATATACCTAATATTTGAACAATAAATTGAATATTTAAACGTATATGTTAGTTGTAATTTCCTACCTCAATAATGTATAACCATTATATAACACATGTGTTACATTGTTGAGTAGAAAATTACAACTAACATATACGTTACATATAACATTGTGTTTGCTGGATTTATTTTCTTTAATAATTAATTTCGTATCAGATGACAACTAGGTGTCTCATAGTGCTGGCTGCCGTGCTGGCTGTAATTTACGTTCAAGTGGAATCCACAGTCGTTAGGGCTCCAGTTCCCTGTCCGGGATGTGAACCACCATCCTTACCATCACGCAATCCGGAAACTCACGCAATTGCGAGAGATACAACATCATCATCGGTATCAAGCGAAGTAGCTGAGACACAACCACGTCATAAAAGGGCACCAGTTCTTCTGGGAAAGGCTCTCTTGGGAGGTGCTCTTCTTGGTGCAGGAGCTCTGGGTGCTGGAGCCTTGGGTGCCGGAGCCTTGGGTGCCGGAGCCTTGGGTGCCGGAGTCCTTGGTGCCGGTGTTCTCGGCGCTGGATTGTACAAAGCTAAACAGTAAGTCGATATCATCAAGATTAAATTCCTGAGGGACGAAATATCTGGAAGAAAAAAAAAAGAAAGAAACGATATCATATATCGCAGCTTTATCGCAGCAAATCAAAATAAGTACCAAGTAGCAAATACTATTTTTTGCTTTCTCATATTATGTTAAATTATCATGTCAGAAATGAGAAATCGTACAATTCCTTTTTTTTTTATTACATCGATTATAATTATTTCGCATATTATTATACACATTGATAGTACAAGTTAAAATGTATCAAAGATTCTTCTTTTAACTCACGGATTAATAAACAATAAATCTTGATGATCAATTGCTTCCAATAATTTTAAATGTGTCGAAAATAAATTTTGCAATATCTGTTATAAATTTAGAAAAAGGAATATAAAAACTATCAGTATATTAATATCAACATTTTTATTCGCTTTAATTCGCTTTTATAATTCAATTTATAAAAGTATATATCTATTCTTATCTATCTATTTTGCGAGGTCAATTCCCAAATATAAGTAAATAATCCGTTTGTGCTAACTAAATTAACATCAATTAACGCATGTAAGAATTTCACACATTTTTATCATTTTCTTAGAAATTCGTTGAATACTGCCTGTCATTAGTTCAATTTTTGTAATGTTAATTAAACTTTATTAACATATTGAACCATATATTGAGATTTCATTAATTAAATATTAAAATAAAAATATCAAGGATGTTTTAATAAATTATTAATAATATTTTCTCTTTTCTTTTAGTTATGGTGGGTACGGCGGATATGGCTATGGCGGATATGGCTATGGCGGATATGGATACCCACAGACCCATTATCATTACCATAATTATCCCCATTATCATAATCATTACCCTCATTATCACCAGTATAATTATGGACCAGGTTATGGCTACTGGTAAATTGACTGATTTCAACGCATTATAAGTAAGTTTGATATACATTACGGCTCAAATGTTTAAAATATCCAAAATTTGTAAATAAAAAAAATATATATAAAATATATAAAAAAAATTAATGATTTTTTATAAATACAATTATTTTAAAAATATTGGCATTTATTTATGACCAGAGATGTGTGAACTAGTTGAATTGAAATGAATCATACGAGGTGCGTGTGTGCGTATATATGTGTGCTCATGTGCGCGCGCGCACGAATATGTTGCGTAAATGAATATAATTGCAAAAAATATTAATCGTCTGAAAATAACATTGGGATATAACAAATGTTTTTTTATATGATTCTTTATATATTTTAACTAATAATCAATATATTTTCTCGTAGATCTCATCAACAAATGGAGCTATATTTTGCCATACAACTTATTACCTTTGATTTATTATTATATATTTAATAATGATAAGAACTATTTTCTTTGAAAACAGTGAAGACATTGCGATATTTATATTGTATTATTTTTTTATATAGATCTGTTGTATCTGTTGTAATACCTGTAATTCTATGATGTATAATAAAAAATTAAATAAAACTGATTCTAAAGATGAATTGATCGCCCATTGATTATTATTGGCCAATTCAATTCTAACAATAACTTTAAAGAAATTATATATTGTTAGCAGTAACAGAGTAAATAAGAATGGAAATCTGTTCTCTTTATACTATAAATAAATCATAAAAGATACAATAATAAAAATATGGGGCAACGTGTGATTCAATACCTAGACCGATTAGTAATTGATAAATAGCAAATTCGAGGAAAAAAAAGGATTTTTTTAAAGAATATCAAAGTATCAAAGTACAGCTATCAGTATATTTTTTGTTGCAAAGTTAATGTTGTTGTATTAAAACATCTTCTCAAAGTTCTTATTAACAAATTTTTTCTCTTGTTATTTCAATGCAAGTATAGTAAGACATTACTAGAGAATAAAGATACAATATTTTATAGTAGCTCGATGTTTATTTTATATATATATATATATATATATATATAAAATTATAATTAGTTATAATTAGCTCTAAAACACTTATCATTTGGATGACTCACATAAATGAAAACGTTTTACATGCCAAACATAAGTTTTCAACTAGATTTTATTACATTGATATTCAAAAAATAAAGTGTTGTAGTCTTCTATGATATTTCCAAAATGATAAAAGAAAACACAAGTTATATTACACAGATGTTTTATTGTAAAAAACATAAATAAATAAAATATATAATACAATATATATAATATAGTAAAAAATACAGTTTTAAATTCCTAATATATCTAATTTTACTAATCTATACTGTCGTGTTTGAATATTTCTAACAAGAACAGTATTAGATCTTTTACTAATCATTTCGAGGAATGAGGGTAAAGTGACATATCCTATGCCAATGCCCTTTGCCTGACTAAACGAGAAATCTCCTAGCGTTATATATCCCATAACTTCTCTATCACAGGAATAGCGAACTTGTGTACATTTTGGGAGGTACAATTTTGACATTTTCATTAATTGTTCAGATATAATTTTACGATGTGATGAAACAGTCATATGTTTAATGTTTTCGTTCAGTTTGCTGGGAGATTTTAGTAATTTCAATACATTATCTTTTAACAATTTATTCTGACGAATTCTTTGTCGTCTTAATCTTTTTAATACTTTTAAATGATTTTTTCGCAATGTTTTACGAATTCTTTCATTCGGATCATTATAACATTTTTGTACAGGTCCATGCCATTTTTTATTACTTTCAAACTTTTTTAAATCTTCGGATGTCGGCATGCATATAATTGCAAATTTCTTTGGCAATCCTTTTCCTATCATAGACACCTGAACATGTATCAAGCAATGTTTATAATCTTGTAAGTCTGGAAAATCAGATTGCGTATTTTGGCCATGTAATTTTGTTTTATTTTTGACAGAACAAATGGCCGCCTGCAAAAGTAGTAAGATTTCGCGATTTCTTAGAACATAAAAATTTTCATTGCCTGACCAGTCTTTCACCAAATTTTTCCAATCGCAAAAGAAAGGACTACCAATTCCAAATTTGACAAAATTAACTCTTTTGTTGGGTGGATAACGAAAATATTTTTTAGTCAATTCCTCTTCTGTAATCAATGCTTCCCTCGTATAAGCAGGGCTGTCAGGATCATTAATATCAGGTACATTTGGATTCAAACTTTCCAAAGATATCGATTTTAATTCTCGAAGCGCACCTACTCTTGCACATCGCATTAAAAACGCAAGCCAAAAAGGCATTGCCCATTTAGCTGGTAGAATCACATCTATACCACAACCTAGACCTGTCAAAAATATCATTTTATTTATATATATATATATATATATATATATCATTATATATTTTTGATTTTTTTTTCTTAATTACGATATTTATATTAATATAAACATATATATACATGTGTGTGTGTGTGTGTGTGTGTGTGTGTGTGTGTGTGTGTATGTGTGTGTGGTATTAATATAAATCGCAATTAAGAAAAAAAATCATAAAAATTTTACAAGGCTATATAAAATCAATTTTTTAAAATATATTATCCCAATTTATTAGCTGTGAGATAATTTGGATAAAATGACCTATTATATGTACATTATACATAATATTAAACATTAGACATATTACATACCCGTAATAGTTCCAGGTTTCTGAATAAGAAATATAGGTATTTTTGCCATAATGTTCTCATCATAATATTGATCATTTGATACACCAGGTACAAGGCATTCACTTCTAAGTTTGTTTATAATACTAGTGGACATGTAAGAACTGCTTACAATACGGCGTATTTCTATATCCCAAATGGGAGAACAGTTAGAATTGGGTAGTGGCTCTACCAGAATCGATTGGGAAAATGTTTCTGCTGTTTCAATATTACATTTTGTTCTTTTCTCAGGTAAATAAAAACGTGGATCTAAAACGGTTATTCCCATAATCATATTTGTTGGTAAATGATTTGGCGATCCTAAATTTTTCAATTTTTGCCACATTTGTTCTTGTACTTCGAAAGCTTCCATATTTTCTTGTTTCTTATAATAATTAATGTACCATGCTTTCTTTTTAAGTTGTGTACTCAAATGTTCAGAAATTGTAATATTTTCTTCACTTATTTCATCAGTTGCTATCTGCTCAGTAGATTGTATATTACTGTCTTCTAATATTTTACTTGTGTCCATTTTGTTCATATTTGACAAATTATCGGCATTTAGAATAGTATAATCTATTTCTGAGCTGAAGTCTAATTTACTTAAAGATGGCAATTGTAATGCTTTTGTTAATACTTCTAAAGATAATGGCCCATGAAGCCGAAATCTATTCAATATGTTTTTTAATATGATCATCTTACAACCTGCATCATTTGTGTACAAATTGGGGATAGTATCAATTAACTCTTGTTCAATTTTGTTTAACTTAAATTCAAAACTTGATATAATTTCATTAAGAAAATCATCATAAAAGGCAGGATGTATCCAGATCCAAATAGTTCTAATATCTGATTTTTTTGGTTGCCAAAAAAAATTCACATTGCCAATAGGAAAGTATGGATAACCATTTCTCTTAAAGAACATTAAAGTACCTTCTCTATGGCCATCGATATATTTCTTTGCGGCAAAAGTTAATGTTGTTGTATTACAATGTGTTCTTAAAGTTGTTATTAACAAATTTTCTTCTCCTGTTATTTCAATGCAAGTATAATAAGACATATCTACTAAGAGACAATGTTTTCGAGCAGCTCGATAATTAGCTCTAAAACATTTGTCATTAGGATGATTTGCAATTTTATATCCCCATTTATTAATCATATGAAAACGTTTTGCATGCCAGATGTGAGTTTCTAACCAGATTTTATTTTGCTGTCTGCGATTGTATTCAGAAAGTAAATTGCTTGGTCTTCTACGATATTTCCGAGATGGTCGCTTGTTTGTAAATGATAAATCTTTGCTATTTCCTGATTTTGCCATTTGTGCTGCATGTGCTTGCCGCAACCTATGTGGTAGTCTTTTGACATTGTGAGACATGACTCGTCTACGCATATATATAGGAAGTTTTTGAAATATCAACTTTGTTTGTTTAGGATTTTCTGCAAAAAATAGATAAATATATAAATATTTATAGTAAATTATATACAAATATATTTATTTATTAACAATTATAAAGCATAACTGCAAAAAGATTCACTTTTAATGCTATAGAACTTAAAAATAATAAATATATTTTCTTAGAAAAATATTTTTTTAGAAAAACATGAACAATCAAATATATAAAAGCATATATATCTTATAGTACAAATTAAAGTATTGTTATCTACCTATAGAAGATGTCATTGCAGAAATTTCATGAGCTCGCGAAGATACAAAGTTCATAATAGACACTTCATGTGGGAGTCCTCCCAAAACTTCATCAAAATGCTTCCTTTCCATGGTATCTAATTCTGTAAATATCACACGTCTCATATATTCCAATAATAAATATTCAACACAATAATTTTTCTAAATATACTAATTCTAAATATACTGATTTTTTTTGCATATGCACTAAAATAATTGTCATCCTATATATGCATGATTAGTTTTTATTTTTGTTTTTCACAAATACAAAAAAGATAGAAAACCAATTGAGTTTTTATACAAAGTTAATTTTCAGTCAAAATAAAAAAACTCACAATATAATACGCCACAGATCCAATTGTTACAAAAAATGTGTTTTGGTAAATGTTTATTTTTAAGGAATCTTAAAATTTAATAAAAAGATTTGACTTCGTTTTGCTTAAAAACAAAATTCTAAAAAAAAAAATTATTATTTAGAATAAAAACCTTACCATAAATCTTAATAAAAATTTACTTTCAATCTGTTTTGATTCGAAGTATTTAGCAGACGAAATACAGCAAGCTTGTGCATAAGTCCCGATCTATAATAGATGATTTAAGTTTGTTCTACAATGTGTTGTGTGTCGGTGTTGTGAGTCGTATGGGTCGTAGAATGAGCCAATCATAATCAAGTATTTTCCCCACATTCACCTGTGATTGGTCAATTTTTGTGGCTTGCGGCTTCCGACACTGCATGCGACGTAAAATAAAGTCGTAAGAAATTGATCAATTACAGTTAAATTTGAGAAGAATAATCGACTGTGATTGGTCAATTTCTTATGGTTTAAGGCTTAAATCACATATTGTAGACCAGGACTAAAGTGACTGCGTTCCGATATTCATTGCCAGTACTGAAAATATATAGTTCATGTCACATATAATATAGATTTTCAATACTAGCAATGAATATCGAAACGCAGCCAGTATAATCAAGCCTGCAGTTGTAATTTCATGCAGCAAAGCAAAGCTTTTGCCCCCATTCCTCAATGCAAAGCAGCGTAAAGACTGGTTGTGCTCCGATGTGTCCATTGAAATATAATAATCAGTATATCGAATAATGAAGCAATATAAACGTATAGTGGCACAGTTGCAGTAAAGATTATGAGACGATACTTTCTGTTGATTTTTTGGTTATGATTAGTTCGCGCGTTCCGTTCCGCTGTAGATTTCTGCACCATGGAACGCTAGCCTGAATATATATTCGCCTTTATATATATTCAATGAAAGCATACATGTTGCAATTGATACAGCGATCGATATTTAAAGATTTTCCATTGAAATCAGTCAAACAAAAAATTTTATTTTAAATTAGTCAATCGGCTAATGTAAGCAATCGGACATCACTCACACCGAATGTATCATATACTACGTTTATATGGCAACGTTAATCCGGCTTAGTAACAACTGTAATTAGTGAAATTTCACATTAGATTGGTACATTCTTTTCAAATCTAAAATTGTGATTCAATTAAATACAAAAAGTTACTAATTACGGTTGTTACTAAACCGCTTTAACGTTGCCGTATGCAGTAATTTTATTAAATGCAATAATTTTATTCTTATTTTTCAAGTAACAAGATCGAATAATAAAGGTGCCTTTTCATGCTGACGCTTGACGCTCACTTTTAGCATCAAACTAAATCACGTGATCAGAAATGACAATTCAGAGGCGGTTCTATAGGATAAAATCCAATCACACATTGCCGATTGGTCGATTAAAAAAAAAAATTTTTTGATAGCTGGCTTACTAAAAACTTCCTAGGCATCGGCTGATGTGAGTGGTGTGTTCGATTGAAAATGTGCATATTGGGACGCTTCCTTGTTTAAGCTTCTTCTATAATACGTCGCATGCGATGTCAAGTTGTAAGCTACAAGAATTGACCAATCATAGATGAATATGGGGAGAATACTTGATTGTGATTGACCCATTCTTACGGCCCACGATCACGCAATGACACACGACGCATTGTAGATCAAGCCTTATAGCAACTGTCAGTGTCGTTGACTAACGACAGCCAATGACAGCCGTGCTTTTTTCCAAGATCGTTCTTGCCATTGGCTATCATTAGTTAACGATACCGACAGTTGTCGGTAAGCGAGTTACAGAATCTCGGCTCAGATTTCATTATTCTATGTTAATTTGGGAGCGTCCCGCTTGACCACGTTGCAATTGAACACAATCACTTACAGTGACCGATGTTTGGAGATTTTCCACTAGATTAACTAATCAAATAATTTTATTTTAAATTAGTCAATCAGCAACGGGGGCAATCGGATGCCACCCGTTAATTTGGAACATATGATTTAGTTTGACGCTAAAATAAGCGTGAAAAGGCACCTCAAAATTAAAGCTAGTGGCACACGATGTTTTTTTTTCTGCTAGTTTGCTAGTTGATTCACTTGCTCTTGTCTTCGAGTGGTATATATTGTAAGAATTAGACGACCGTAAGCGGTCATGAAAGAGATTCGGAATATAAACAGCTAACAGAGAGGAGCCGTCGTGGTCGTGCAGACTAAGTGTCGGATTGGTAGACGAGGGATCCCGAGTTCAAATCCAGTCGGTCTCCGTTAATTTTTTCCGAATCTAATAGATATCTTTCAATATTTTAGATCTACAAAAATACATTAATCAAAAACTAGAGTGCAGCAAGCACGCAAATCCAGAAGTTTAATCAGGATCTATCCCATAGATGTCTATACTAAACTAGATTGCTAACATGTTATTATCAAGATAGGCATCCGATAGGATTTCCGGTGTATGAGACAAAATGGCCGCTGCCACATATTTAAAATAATTATTGCGTGTGATATTTAACAAAGTTTGTAATAATTATTGTTTCACTCAAACAAATATATATTATATAAATTACAAAAATAATATTTATTTTAATTGTTGAGTAATCAGAAAGTCCATTTAACTGTTATAAATAATATTTACAAAACATACATTAAACTTAACATATATTAAAATTATATATCACGCTAACATTATATGTGTGTGTGTGTGTGTGTGTGTGTGTGTGTGTGTGTGTGTGTGTGTGTATGTGTATGTGTGTATTTATAATATAAAAAAAACTATGGACAATTGTTGTCATGAAAAGCGCAGAGTATAAAGAAGTTTGGAGAATATGAAAAAATATAGTTTAACATAATAAAAAGGAAAATAAGAAAAAAACAAAATATAAAAAAAAATACAAATAAAAATTAGTACAAAAATTTAATTGTTATAAAATTGTTTTAAAATTGTTATAAAATAAAATGAGTTTGGTCAATCAATGACGCTGACTAATTTTTTTATTCAGCGCTGACTAATTTTTTTATTTCCTTATTCAATTTATTCAAATATGAAAACATTTTTATTGTTAAATATTGCTTAGATATTGCAATTATTAATTGAACACAGTGTGGAGTATCTATTCCAATTTCTAATCGTCGAAATATGTAGTATCTATGGAAATATATTTGGAAATACATTTAATACAAATTTTCTTGTTACTTTAGTAACAACTTCATTGTATATACCTCTTTTTAGAATCTGCGTACGATTGTTTTTTGTTAAAAGAAAAAAATTCCAATATTTTAAAGCTAATTTTTTCAAATAGTCTTTTTTTTTAAATAAAAATCTAAAATATTAAAAATTTCACTTTCATCGTAATCTATAAAATTGCATTAATCACTATTTATGTTTTATGAAACATTTATATATTTATTATAGATTTATTATAAATGTAAAATTTATTTAAATAGACTAACACTATCTTTTTTTTATTACGACTTTTTGGTGCAACAAGATATTAGCATTTTTACAGAAATTTAATGGTTATACACACATTGATGCTAAAATTCAAACAAGTATCACGTATATAAAATTGCCGCCATTTTCTCGCATACAATCAGAACCGCATATAAGTATCGGTCCACAATGATTTAAGCTTTAAGAAGTAAGAAATTGATCAATTATAATCGAATATGAAAAGAATACTCGACTATGATTGATCAATTTCTTACGACTTAAAGATTAAATACTTATTGTGAACCGACACTAACGCAAGTCCAAAATCTAAAGCCTAATCTACAATGACATACATAAGGAGATGACATTCGTTTGACACGTCACGATTGATCACTAGCCGCTCACAGGGACCGGCGCCTAGAATTTTTCCACTGTTCAAGCACTGTAAGTGGCTAATGGTCAATTGGGACGTGGTCAAACGGGTGTCACCCAACATAAGATTATAAAGATCTAAGGCGTGATTGTAAAAACCTATTTAAATGAATTATTTTCATTTCTTAACAATTTTACATCACAGTATTCCGCACAGTTATATGTTATGTGACATAAAATTGTTAAGTATAAGAAGTGAAAATAATTCATTTAAGTAGGTTCTACAATTTATAGCCTTATAGCCTTATGTTATGTCATTGTAGACTAGGCTTTAGTTAGCAATCTAGTTTAGTATAGACATCTGTGATCTATCCAAACAAACTTGTATAGCAGCATATCTATATAAGAAAAATTATCCAATCGTATTTTACATGTATCTTTATGATAGAAATGTGAATTGGGTAATTTTCCTTATGCATATGGTTATGCTGCTATACAAATTTTTCTTGGTTAAGCCCTTATGTAATTTCACGTAAAATTTTTCACTTTTCACTTTTCATTGTTCACGCATTGACATTTCATGTGAAACTTTTCACGTATAACGATTATATATGTTACTTGGATGCGTGGAAAGTGAAATCATGAAACATAATTTTATAGGTTTTATAGCTAAGGAAAATTATTTTATTGATACAGTATCATATCTTTTAATAATCGATTGTATATGTATATACTATGTACACTTAGGATACAGTTCACTTGGTGTTACAAATATTTCGAAGCATTTTTTGAGTGGTCCATTCATAGAATTCATTGATTGATTATGATTGATTTTGATTGGTTATATCAACGCTTAGAAGTTTTTGTAGCGCTAAATGGACTGTAGCCTTAATCCGTAGTCCTAATCTTCTCTAATTCTGAAGCATATTTATTAATTCTCTAGATTTTTGCCTTTCCGTCACGAAGCGACGATATATGGCGAAAAAGTTTACGTGAAAAATTTCACATTTTCACGTTTGAGAGAGTTATATGAAATCGTACATGATTGTAAGTTCACGTGAAATTTTTCACTTTTTACGTTTCCCTAGAGGAAAAGGTATATGATCAAACCCCGGCTAGCAAAAAAAAAGTATTGTGTGCCGCTAACTTTAAAAAGGAAATGTCTTAGACGCATATGGGTGACACCCGTTTGATCACGTCCCGATTGATCACTAGCCACTCACAGCGTCTAAAATTTTTCCACTGTTCAAACGCTGTGAGTGACTAGTGGTCAATCGGAACGTGGTCACCAAGTATCACCCGATTCACACATTTGAGTGACTAGTAGTGGTCAATCGGACACACCACTCATCACCACATCGGCCGAGATGCCTAGGAATTTTCTAGTGAATCAACTATCAAAAGATCCATTTAATCAACTAAATCGACAATGTATCCGATGGGCCTCATCTATCAGAGGTATCAATAGTTATCATTGGCTGAGCGCTCAGTGATTTTTCAATATGATTGGTCGTTGCCTTTAGATCTTCGTTGAATGCAAGCATAGAAATCAATTATAATAAAGAATCACTGAACGCTCACTGATCTGCTTTCTCTGCTGAACGCAACCATTAACGTATCGGATCGGCTGTCACAACAAATATTTGTGACTGCAAGTGCACTTATGACTCATTTTAGAATGTTCTGTAGAAGTGGTAACAACGCGATACCAGAAAGCACATTGAAAAGTTTTGAGTGGTAATCATACGAAAAAAAAAGAAAAAGAAGAAGCACGTGAGTACATAAAAAAATTTATATAAACATTTTATTATTTCTTTTAATTATTTATATAAAATAAGCATAGAGTAGGCATTTTTTAACAATTATTTAATTTTTAAATTGCGTTAATTCTTACTAGAGAGTAATAGCATCTTACAATTAAAAACTAAATAATATATTTAAATCATATATTTTGTTATAAAATGAATGAATTTTACATTTACACAATTTTACATATACATGCATTTATCTATATTTTATATCATATATTATAACAAAATACGCTTTACGGAATCCAGTCGAAGTTATATATCAGAAAATAAGACGGTAATTAGCTACCGCGTTGCCGTGTGTCGCATCGCCGCTTTGCCGCGTCATGTGTGCAACCAGCCTAAATTTACATAAAACTTTTCACGTTTCCTAAGAGAACAATTATATAAATTGCGTTCCAATATTCACTGCCAGTACTGAAAATATATAGTTCAGGTCACATATATTATAGCTTTTCAGTATTAGCAGTGAATATCGGAACGCAGCCATAATGGACTTCCTGAGTAGAATAGTAATATAAGTTAGGTTAAGTTTACTTGTTAAAAATGTAGTTGTTATGTCATGTGAGAGTATGATAAATTTTTCATTACATATTAGAAAACAAGACAGTGATTGACTACTGTGTTGTCGCGTGTCGCGTCCTGTGTACAACCAGTCAACCAGTGTACAATCGCGATTTCATGGAATCGTATAATTAGAAAAGAAGCTGAGAATAATCCCAGCAGAGCCAGTGTTGTGACCGGGCCGGGTTTTTCGCGCATGCGTGGCGAAAACAGACATAAACAGCGACGTCTGTGACGTATGTTGGACGCAAAAACTTGGCGTAAAATGGCGCGAAAGTTTTAATGGGATTATCACCAAATAAGTTAGATATAGATAAAATAAGTATTTTACACGTAATACTTATATTTTTGCATAATAAGTTCTTTTAAATTAGAAAAATTTTTATATGATTACGTATGATAATCCTAAACGTAGAAAATCTCTGTCCTCCAAGCGAAATTTTAAGCTTAGAAAACAGGAAAAAGTCGCTGGGGGCCAGATCTGATGAATACGGTGGGTGGTCAACCAATTCGAAGTGCAGTTCATGAATTTTGGCCATGGCGACCGCCGAAGTGTACAGATGCATTGTCTTGAGGGAACAGTACTTTCTTCTTCTTCAAATGCGGCAGTTTTTTTGCAATTTCTGCCTTCAACTTATCAAGTAATACGCTCCCGTTTTTGTACCTTTTTCAAGATAGTCGATACACACAATTCCGTGACTATCCCAAAAAACAATCGCCATTACCTTCCCAGTTGATAGAACCGTCTTCACCTTTTTCGGAGCAGGTCCCCCTTTGCAGTCCACTGTTTTGACTGTTCTTTTGTTTCTGGAGTGGTGGAACTTTCATCTACAGTTATGAATCGACGCAAAAAATCTGACTCGTTTCGCTCTAACAAGGGGGCCTTGGAAATGTTCATTTGAATTCGTTTTTGATCAAAGTGAGCAAGCGCGGCACACAACGCGCGAATAGCTTGCGCATATCCAATTCTTCAGTCAATATATGACAAACGCGTTCTTTCGATATGCCCATAGTCTCTGTTATCTCTCTAACCTTGATTTGACCTTGATTTGGTCATCCATTTGGTGAACATTTTCGATATTATCAGCGGTGGTCACAGTTTTTCCCGAACGCTCATCATCAGCCAAGCTGATACGACCACGTTTAAATTTAGTTGCCTATCTTTTTATGGTGGCAAATGATGGGGCAGAATCCCCGTCCAATTCGATTTTAATTTGCGCAGACGTATTGCCTTTCAAATGTAAGAATTTAATCACGGCACGATATTCAATTTTTTCCATTTTTACAAAAACACTGATATTGACTGACACAAACGACTGTCAAATAACAACTGAGCGTCCAAAATGGCTGGAAATTTTTACAAAAGTCTTTTAAAACATATATTATTGTAGTACTAAAATGATTTTGACGAATAACGTTCATCTTCATGTTAAGGCTCAAAACTTTTCACTACCCTCGTATATTCAAATGAGGTTTTGATTAACTGAAAAAATTTATAATATCAATAATTAATAATATATTTATAATATAATTATGATAGAGATATAATTGAACAATTGTAAGCTATACTCGTAGTGTATACATAAAACATTATTATGTACATACACATACAATATATAAAATATATATAGGTATTTAAATATATAGAATATATTTAAAATAATATATTTAAAATATATAGATATTTAAAATAATATGTTAAGTTTCACAATCATAATTTCATCAATTCTTCATGATCGAAAAATGAGTTTTTGTCATTTTGACGTCATCTTGATTTTTATATGACTTCTTATTTTATGTGGGTTTCTGTCTTTCTTTTTTCTTACCTTCCAATTTCTCAAACCTTACCCCCTTCTTCCTCTTTTGCCTCTCCCAATCTTCCACCTCTATCCCTCTATTCCTGAAGAACTGACTCCTTTCTCTTTTTCATTTCGATAGCTTTTTTCCTTTTTCTATTCTTTTCTTCATCTCCCTTAAACATAATTGCGCTAATGCGTTTCCCCCCTCTCTCTCTCCTCCAATTTCTCCTCATAATCTTCTCCCCTTCTTCTCACCTTACTTCTCATCTTTTCCCTCTGCAACTCCTCCCTTTCCAAATATCCTGGCGTCCTTCTCTCCACCTCTAACAGCCATCTTAAAAATCTGTCCTGTATTCTTTCTCCTCCCTCTTTATCTTTTCATCCTCAAATCTCCACTCCATTCCACTACCGCCCATACTAGTGCATCAAATAACCATATCCTTCTTTTCCAAATCTCCTTTTTCCAATATTTATTTTTATATTTTATATTTTTATATTTCTTGTATATTTAATTTTTCATACAAGAATATATATATATATATATATATATATATATATATATACACATAAAACTTGTATTTTCATTTCATTTTTTTGCAGGTTGTTATTAAGCCACATACAAAAATTCTGAATGATATCTAGGAAGCGAACTTGATAGAATTTTACATAATTCTGTATATGCATTTTATATTTACATGTGTGTATAATATATATATATATATGTGTGTGTTTACATGTGTGTGTGTATATATATATATATATATATATACACACACACACATGTAAATATAATATACAGAATTATGTAAAATTCTATCAAGTTCGCTTCCTAGATATCATTCAGAATTTTTATATGTGGCTTAATAATAACCTGCAAAAAAAATGAAATGAAAATACAAGTTTTATGTGTGTGTGTATATATATATATGTGTGTATATATATATATATATATATATATATATATATATATATACACACACACACACATAAAACTTGTATTTTCATTTCATTTTTTTTTGCAGGTTATTATTAAGCCACATACAAAAATTCTGAATGATATCTAGGAAGCGAACTTGATAGAATTTTACATAATTCTGTATATTATATTTACATGTGTGTGTGTATATATATATATATATATATATATATATGCATATACGGAATATATACTTATAAAAGCAAGATGACCTGGACGAAAAACTTATTGAAGTTTCTGAATGACTTTTTTTTCATAAATTATATCGTAAATATGCTGAAATGGATGAAGGGATACGGTTCGACATTTATAAACAGATATATTATCAATACACAACAATTTTTCAAAAAACATTTAAAGGATATTGAATTTTCATCAGTCGAAGAAAATGAATCCGCAGAGCTACTATGTAATAATATTTCGTCAGATGAACCCAAGGAGCTTTTACATGACTATTTTTCTGAGCTTCCTGTAAGTATTTTGAAAAGTTTTTATCTTATAATATTTATCATAATATTATTTTATTTATTAAAATTTTATATTTTAACTTTCCAGGTTGAAGTAATACTAAAAATATTAAAATATTTGGATTTGAAATCCTTGTATCGTATGTGTAGAGTAAATAAATATTTTAATGATTTAGCACAAAATCCTATGTTATACACAAGTTTTAGATTGCATTCATATGAATTACATTGTTATAAAAATGTTACGGGTAAAGATTTATTGAAATTATTAGAAACATCCAGATATAAACATTTAAAAAAGGTTGAAATTGATAACACTGACAGATTTTCTAGTTGGGAAGTCTTGTCTCTCATTCTGACATATGGCAGTTCTTTAACGTGCTTATATTTGTGTTTCACTGAAGACATCAATATTGATAATATCACTAGTACAATTTCAATAAAGTGTAAAAATTTGAAAGGTATGAAAATTATGTGATGTATCTAAGGAATTAATACATAGGAATATTATATATAGTATCATGCAAATTCTCTGAAAATACAGAGTAGCAGTACCCTCATTATTCGTGAAAATATAGATAAATATCAATAATTTTTGAGTTATTAAATATTAAAGTTGCACAAATAAGAGCGCGCGGGGAGAAAGCGTTCGCTTGCCTGACCTGTATGACGGCCCAGCATGAAGACAATGGCCATCCGGCGCTCGGTAATGGGCGGAGCGCGCACGGCGAGGGGAAGGAGCCGTCGCTCACGCTTCCTATTCGTCTTACGGAATTATTGCGAATATCGCAAAATGGTATAAGACATTTTCATTTAACTCGCTCCCGTCTACCTTCTCACGAGTGATGAGGACAGTGCTACGAGATACTCTGTATATATATACACAATTTCCTAAGTATATATACAATTAATATATAATTACAACAAACGTTTTTCTTTTAGAATTGAAGATAAGTAGATGCGGAAAACACATAACAGAAAAAGGATTTCTATGTCTTGCAAATTTGCAGTTTTTAGAATATTTTGCTTTGTCTCAGAGTTATATAACAACTACTACTCTTTGTAAAATAGTACGGAACAATCGTCGATTGCGTCACTTGGCTATAACATACAGTTTTTCTAATATTGATTTAGTCGATGTCTTCAAAAAATTGAAAAAATATTGTCCAAATTTAGAGATCGTAGATTTTCATGGATATGTGAATATATCCACAATGCGATATTTCGATCAACTCTCTGAGTGTAAAAATCTTCGGGAAGTCAATTTTAATTCGCGGTATACGCGGTACGTATCACAATTTTATCTCTCTCTCTCTCTCTCTCTCTCCCTCTCCCTCTCTCTCTAATATTTAAATTTTCTATAGTATCCGCATCTTCATTAAAATTTGAAAATGTTTCTTTTTTTTTATTGCTTATCTTGAAACACTGTTTTTTTCTTTATGTGGAAATCTATAATATAGTATCTATAATATAGTTTTATATCTATAATATAGTTTTTGGTTTGTTTACAGCATATATAAAACTGAAGATAGTGCAAGTTTTCGTCATTTTCTTTCCTCCTGCCAATATTTAGAAAAAATCTGCTTACGACGTTATAAAGGATTCACCGATCATGATTTAAAAGCATTGACATTGTGCAAAAATTTGAAATATTTAGATTTGATGGGCATTCAAACTCTCACAGCCAACACATGTCATAATATTTTTAAACACTGTCCTAAATTAGAATTTATCAATCTCACGTTTTGTAATAACATTTCTGATTCGTTCATTAAGCAATGGCAAGAAGAGCATTCACATGTAACTATCAGAAGAATGGATGAAAAAGATCAGATAGAAGATATTGTCTTTCCATTCGACTTTGTGACAAACATTCGTTTCTACGGAATATGACGTTCAAGTCCACACAACCTCACTAGAGTCTTTAGTAGTCTCTAGTGTAATAGCGTTTTCGAGTGAAGTAGAATCTAATCCATCTAATTGGGTGCACTGCTTACACTTAAAACGAAATTTTCTTTCTTTTTCCAACGCTCTTATTCTATATCCATCTCGTTTTAGATATAGATAATGTATCCAACCAGGATTAGGATCTATTTCACCCAAAAACACTATAAAAGAGCGAGCGCCTCATCTGGCCATTTACTTGCGCATTTAGCCACGGCGCTTCTAAACCAGAGAAAAGCCTGAGAAACATATCCGCAATTTGGCTACTAACTTTAGTTTGAAGCGCTTTTATGTCCATAAAAACGTGGACATTAAATTTCTGGTTCCACTAACTCCCGTAAGTGTCGGTCCACAATAAGTGATTTAAGCTTTAAGAAGTAAGAAATTGACCAATTATAATCGAATATGAAAAGAATAATCGACTATGATTGTTCTTACGACTTAAAGATTAAATACTTATTGTGGACCGACACTAAGATTGTCGGTCTTTAATAGTATTTCAGTGCAATTAGAGCCGGTCTCACCAATTCCACTTTCGGCCAATTAATTTGGCCAATAACACGTTAACGCTATCGATCGGTTAATTTGGCCCCTAACAGAATTGCCAATAGCAAGAAATCCAAAATCGATCTTGGTCTCGTAACCTATTCATGACAAAGAGAAAGTATATAGAGTATGGATTAAAGTATAATAAAGTAAGTATTATATAAATATATGCTTTGAAACATAAATACAAATGACAACATAAACATAATTGCAACAAGAAATCAGATTAGAAATAACGAAGTTTTTATTTTTGCAATTGGCAGTTCTCAAATTTAACCTACTGTTTAACTTAACCAGAAACCGGCCCTTAGTTAGATAAAAAGAGACGATCAATTTCTATCCGTCCTTGTCTCACAAGATCGTGAACATTACTTACAGTATCATGGATATTGATTACACATTTTCATAAAAAAAAATGGGATAATGTTGATAATAACAAAAATCCTTAGACAATATAATTTAATTTTTGTGGATTGATATTATGTAAGTACGTTTCGTTAAGTACTAAGTTAGTTGCGGAAACCTTTTTAACATGTGTGTATATGCAAAGTCATATGACGTGCATATATAAAATAATATAATTTATATATGCATTTTATACAAAATATAAAATGCATATATAAAGTGCATATATAAAATATTTTCTAACCGTAAATATAAAATATATTGTAAAAGAAAAATAAGGAGAAACAAACAGAGAAGAGATAAATATCAGATAAGTAACTAACTATTCTTATAAAATGGAAAATAATTTATCGACATACACACTATCATTATAGATGATTGGACAGATTCTTTTTTTCGATTAATTTTTTGTTGTAGGTTTAAGATTGGAGATGAAATGCTATTTCAAGAAATCAAGGATCGATTTTTTTTTATAATTCATTCAAAATTAATCAAAGATCTAAATTATCTTGGAAGTGTCCGAATACCAATGTGATCATTTAGCAATGACCTGCAATACCAGTCTAATTACCCTTTTGATCTCTTTTGATCTTGGTGATAATCTGAATCAAGTAGATAAGCAATCCATCATTCAGGAAGTACGAGCTTGTCAGAATCCAAATGGATCTTTCACACTTGACCAGTCATCTAAAATTGCTGATACACATAAGGTGCAATAGAGGAATCTCATGTCGCTTTTGCATCCAATAACCATGGTCGTGAAAGATCCATTTGAATTCTGACAAGCTCGTATTCTCTCGATGGATTGCCTATTCACTTGATTCAAATCATCGCCAAGGATCAAAAGAATGATCAAACTGATATAGGTCATCACTAAATGATCACATTGGTATTCGGGCACTTCCAAGATAATTTAGATTTTTGATTAATTTTGAATAAATTATCAAAGAAAATCGATCCTTGATTTCTTGAAGTAGCATTTCGTCTCCAATCTTGAACCTACAACAAAAAATTAACTGAAAAAAAGAATCGGTCCAACACATTTATAGTTATTATAGTGTGTATATAGATAAATTATTTTCTATTTTATAAGAATATTACTTATCTGATATTTATCCCTTCTCCATTTGTTTCTCCTTATTTTTCTTTTATAATATATTTTATATTTACGGTTAGAAAATACTTATTATTTTATGCACATTTTATTACTCATTATTATATGCACGTCATATGACATTGCATATACACACATCAAAAAGATTTTCGCAACTAACTTACTACTTACACAGTATCACCAATCCACAAAAATTAAATTGTGTCTAAGGATTTTTGTTACTATCAATATTATTTCCTCTTTTTTTTATAAAAATGTGTAATCTGTAAAATGTGTAATGGACATTGGATACGTAGTTCAATGTTTACATTTTTATGGACATAGAAGCGCTTCAAAATAAAGTTACAGCTAAATCGCGGGCATGTCCACTCTCAGGCTTCTCTCTGCCTAAAGCCGATAGCAGAGAACGAGACGTAAGTGCTTAGGGCACCAAGAAAACTTAAATAGTAGTAGCAGTAAGCGAATTAGCCAATCACAGTCAAGAACGTAGGCAGTAAGCGGTAAGCAAATCCACAACATTGATTTCCTTATTGCTTAAGTTTTAAGATTGGTTTATGGAGGCCGTAATCTGTTAATTTATGCCATAATCGTAAAAAATTGACGAATCATAGTCGGTTATTCTTCTATAATTCGATTGTAGTTGATCAATTTCTTAAGTCTTATGTCTTAAAGTCTCATTGTAGACATCGCTTTAGTGTCGGTCCACAATAAGTATTTAATTTTTAAGCCGTAAGAAATTGATCAATCATAGTCGATTATTCTTTTCATATTCGATTATAATTAGTCAATTTCTTACTTCTTAAAACTTAAATCACCTATTGTGGACCGACACTAAATCAACCCTTACTACTTAAGTTTTTTGTGTGTTCCGACCCTAACATAAACGTAGATGTAGGTTAAGCAGAGAAAAACGAGAGGTTACACGTATGCGTTGCCAAAAGTTATTGGTATATATTTTTCTCTGCCTTAATTTATGTCTATATTTACGGTAAACGTAAGCGCTTATGTCTCGTTTTCTGCTATTAGCCTTACAACTACGCAGTCTTGTGCATCATGTTGGGTGCGTTCGAAAAGCTCACTACCGTGCTATTAACGTTAATGCTATCAACTTTGTTCACGGAGCTAAAATAGCGCTATCAAATGCGAACTCCATAAACAGCGATAATGAGTGTAATGTTAAACTTAACCAAATGACAAAATGGAGCAAAATCGAAAAAAACTATTATTAGTAGCACTTACAGTGCGAGAATTAATAGATTCTTCATCGTCCGAAAGCAATGATGAAAAATTAGAAATAATAAAAATATAAATCCAAGAAGACATATACTGAGAATCTAAAATTATGCAAAAAACAAAGTATAAAAAAATTATTTTAATCCTAAAATTAAATTAATTAAATTAAATTTTAATCTTTTAATTTTAAATTGTTTATCGAAATTTAGCAAAAACTTCAAAATCTTTGGATTAATAGACAATTCAGTGTAACAGACAATTCACTGTTAACTATTTCGTGGAGCTCGCAAACGCTATTAAACGCTATCCATGAACTCAAAAGCGATAATATTGATAGCGCGAAGTTATGACATAAAAACGCTACCAATATGACATCACGATAGTATTTGGTAGCGCTATCAGTTAGCTTTCCGAAGAGTAGCAATGCTAAATAGCACTAATAACGAGCTTCCCGAACTCATTGTCAAGCATGATTAAGTCAATGAAGGCTAGCGCGCGCACGCGGGACACTATGGGCGGTATTCATAGTCAAATCTCAAATCAGCATTTAAGATTGCTTGGCGAAGGCCATCTTATTCAATTAAGATTATCTCAATAATAGTAACGAACATTTCATAATAACGAAAGAAGATAATCTTTGCAAAGAAGTTTCTGATTAAGTAGTTCTTATTTGATTTAAGATTATCTTCGGAAAGATATACTTAAAATCGTGCTTATTTATGAATCGGCTGTTTCCGCGATATTTTTTAATTTTTTCAATGGAAATATTGCATACATATTCAACTAAAAAGAATAGACTTAGACTGAGTTCGGGGAGCGCGTTATTAAAACTATCGCATCATTCTATCCTTAGTTTACATATAATAAGCAATAAATATGAAATGATAGTGTTAATAGCACGCTCCTCGAACGTAGCTTTAATATTCTGTTGCGTATTCTATCTCGTATATACTAATTAACGAAAATTTATACATTTTAAGATTTATACATTTTAAGATTTTTTCGTTGTATTGTAATAAACTACATGCTTTCTAGTTGCTCTCTAGTTACAAATATTACAAACCTGTGTATCTTTCTATATTCTTGCTGTACGAAAATCTTAAAATGTGTACATTTTTCGATAATAATAGATGAGATAATGTACACGAAACTCTGCTTAATTCCTTTTCGACCACGACTTGATGAAAATTGTTCTATTTAACAATATATATGTCAAATGAGATAATCTTAAATGACTATGAATTAATAAGATAATCTTTAATCTTTAATCTTTAATCTATGCTTATTTTGAATAAGATACATTTTTGAAATACATTAAGACATTTTGAAATAAGATCATCCTCGATAAGTTTTAATTTGAGATTTTGCTCGAGTCCCGTCTTATTCTTCGACTATCTACAGAGCGTCTTAAGGGAATGCTAAACTGACGAGCGAACTCTGACAAAAACATACATATATGTACATCTACATACACATTTATGTATACATACATACACTCATACATACATTTCTGTACACACATGATACACATATGAACAAATTTTTGTGATGCTTCCTTGTTCGTAATAAGTGTCTGAGCCTAATTCTAAGAAGTTACTTCTTCATGTAATCTTTTAATCTAGCAATATCAGTTTTGTACAGGCTGTAAAAGCCTTTCATATAAAGCAAATATTTACGCGACTTGATAGCTTTAGATGCCATTTTAAGGTACCAAATGATAAAAAAGATCTAAATTTTAAAATTTTTTCTCGTTTTTGATACGAAATTCATATGCTAAACGTATTAATGCATAAACTTTAATTGTGGAAAAGGATTTCCATATCTATAAAGTTAAAAAATGAGAGCAAAAATTATTGCGTTTTGTCGGTAATACAGACAAGTTTAGCATCGCCTTAAGGCCAAATTTAAGTTAATCTTCAAAATAAGTTCTGATTATAAATACGGATTATAAAAAGAAAGAGCGGGTGAATGCTCTTGCCATGTATTGTGAGACTGATCGTCGTTTAATAAAATTTGTGAAAAATATAAAGTCGCTGAGTGTGTCACTATCTGCTTTCTGAAATTCTTGGAACATCCCAAGTTCCTCTTTTGAACAAGGAGATAATCTAAGCACGTTTTCGAATAAATATCGACTTTCGAATTTTTATAGCTCAGCGGCCATTGAGGGATTTTGATCCCAATCTTAAGCCAGTGGCACATAATGCTTTTTTGGCTGTTAGCTGGATTTGCGTGTTTGCTGAACTCTTCGATTAATATATTCTTTTAGATCTAAAATCCTTATTTAAGCCAGCGGTGAAAGGATAATTAATGAATTTAATTGAGAAATTACTATTGTTACTTTTATTATTAATTGTGATTAGGAGATTAATGTTTCCACTTTTTTTGAATTATAATATCTTATAATTATGTTTATTACGGCTAATAATACAGGTGTTTTTGGTGTCAGTGTTCTACAGCAAATTAATTTTTGTTGGATCTTGTTGTGGCTTCGAAGAGCCTGAGGTCTCTGTCGTTGGAGATCACTCGGAGGAGTTCGTCCCGAAAAGTTCCTTTTGACGAACACGGATCTGGTGGCCTCTGCGCTTCCTCCTCCTTTTCCGTCCGGTGTCCGTGAACAAGATGTTGGCGGACACACTATATTCACAGAAATGTCCGATATAGATGTCGACCATGACGGAGTTGCAGGCCAAGGTGACGACGGAAGCTGTGGACTCGTTTGGATGGTCGCGTCATTCGTTGGGAGCTTATGCCAATAGGGGCATAGCCATGGACTCGTTTGCGTGGTTGTCGTTCCCGTTGTATATGGAAACTCTATAGGAATGAGTCTCCACGTTAGGAAGGAGACACCCTGATCTAAGAGAGCTTCTCCAGGCTGAGGTGATGGTCGCGACTGTTGATGGAGATCCTTTTTGCCTCGATGTTTCCGCGACAGAACAACTACCGCAGGAGGCTATTGGCGTGGCTTTGAGAAGAGTCGTTGGTTCAGAGAGCTCATTCTATGGTAGTGTACAGAGACCCGGAGAGCACACTCTGTGGTAGCGTACAGAGGCCCGGAGAGCTCATTCTACACCGCAAAAAGGCTAATACGTTGACTCTGAAAAGAGCCGTTTATACTTCTCCAAGAGATCTAGGGAGCACAGTCTTCTCGGAGGTCCAGTGAACACAGTCCGAAAAGTGAGAAGCGTGTTGAGGGCTTATATTGGGTGTGCGCTTGTGGCGTATCGCCACATTAATAATTATTAAATTCTCTAGTTTATAATAATATACATTATTAAATTATTTATACATATGAAAAGGGTAACGATAATTACTTCTTAAAACTTAAATCATCTATTGTGAACCGACACTTATGTAGTTTACTCAAGTTTTTACATGGATAAATTAATCATTTAAAAAGTGTTGTGCGGGTCGTTTCGGTGGATCGGTCAAGGAGTCGGCGGGGAGGAAGCACTCACCACTTCGTTTTAATTTCAATAAATTTTATTAACACTTGATACAGTTTGTCGTTTTTAATTCGGACCGCGACAGACGTGACGGCACGCGGATCTCGACGAGTCCTCTCCTAGTATCGGTCTTCCGCTTTTATCCTGTTCCAGGCGGCCGGTCCTTGCCGTGTCATTAACATGTTCGTCAGCGTTCGCGATATATTTCTGGGTCGCGCGGCGGTTTTCCGCGTAAGGGCCGCGCGATGCGGTTAACAGTTGCTTCATGTGGAACGATTACACAATATTTGCGCGCTTAGCACGGTAGCGTTGGTAATCGCTATCGCTTGGTAAAATAATAATTCGTCGGATAAAGTATCGCTTGCCGCAATCCGCTTTGTCAGCGGTGAGCGTGATTGCGTTCTCGGCGCTCGCGACAAAAGAATTTAATCAAAATTATTATTTGCGATTTCTAATTTTCTAGTTTCTAGTTTAATTCACCTAGAAACGGATATTTTATTCGAAATTTACGGACAATGTAACCAACAATATACTTCAAATCTTCAGCTTCAAACCTTCATTTCTTTTTATCTTTGGGAATATCTATTAATTAATAAATAGCAGAAAAATAATGACATTATTGTTTCAGAATAAAAATAAAAATGTATCACAAATATTCTAAGAAACATTGTTGCAATTTTATACTAAAAAATAATTAATATTAATAAAGTGATTCTCAGTATTCAATAAATGTGATAAATAGGCAAATGAGAATCAGCGCTGTTCACAATGCGAAATTGACATTCTTTATTATATCTTTATTATATCTTAAATATATAATACAAACGTTTCGACTATAGTTTGAGTCATCTTCAATGTACATAACAATAAAGATAAGATCCTGTGTTCATCCGATGCGCTCACCAATGTTAAAATTGTTAATTAAAATTATTATGATCTTACATATATGTCATTCTTAAAGGAACAAGAAGTCTTTAAGGGGTTGTCAATTGTCAGATGAACACAGTTTACATTAAACCGAGGAAAGCACGCACAGGAGTGCGGCACGGTTCGCAAGCAGTACATCTCATAGCACTTCTGCACACCTTGAACTCCAGGCAATAACTGAGCGCGGTGACTCTACAATTCAACAACATCAAAACAAAACCGAGATTACAATTTGCTCAAGACGAAAACGTATGTGTAATGTAAGAATTTAATATCAGACTGTGAATTCAGATTATTATTCTGTTTCTTAATGAAAAGCATCTCTGAGATCAGCTGTTTTTGCAAATTACCAAATTGTGACCAAACTCAAAAAAGTTGTGAATGATTTCAACTCAAAACCCGCGTTCTTTAATTATGAATAAGAGAGGCATGATCAGGGTTCACAAGGCGAGTCTTTCGCGAAGTGATCTTCTAACTTCAAGTGAAGTTGGAGAAAAAGCGAAGTGCTCTCCGGGACAACGAAGTTGTTTTTGTGAGTTGTTCTGCGCGGTGACGAGACGAACGAATATGTGTCCATTAAATTTCTGTAGTTGCTCTGTTTAAAATAAAGCCTACGTGTTTTGTAAAAAAAGTGTTGTTCATTGCCGAGCATAGTTTCCTCCGAATCGTATGTGCGCGCGATGTTTTGAAAGAGTACGTGAGAAGTTACCGTCGCAGACGTACAATAATATGTATGGAAGTCGAACAAAAAGACTATACAAAGATTACTAAGCAACCATCAGTAGCAACCATTAATGAAGCTTGTAACTTCTACGGAAGTACGTGGACATAACACACTCAGCGGCATCACATGAAGTAACTCATGACGTCAAACATCATATAGTGACAAAAGGATCAGCGGTTGCCGAACAGCCCGGTAGACTTCCTCCAAAATACAAAGTTGCTAAGAAGGAATTCGAGGCAATGGAGCAGAGAATTTGCCAATCATCATCCTCGCAATGAGTGAGTCCCTTACATTTAGTCAGGAAGAGCGACGGCGGATGGCGATCTTATGGGAATTTCCATAAATTGAATAGTGTCACAATACCAAATAAGTTCCGCTACCACACATTCAAGACTTTACGTATCAACTAGCTAATTGTAGAATTTTTTTTTAAATTGACCTGGTTAAGGCATTTTTTTCAAATTTCGGTAGCATAAAAGATTGGCACAAAATGGTAATAACACTCTTCGGGCTTTTTGAATTTAATCAAATGTCTTTCGGATTAAGGAATGCAGCACAATCTTTTCAAAGATTCATCGACGTAGCGCTTCGAGGACTAGACTCTTGCTTTGGCTATGTCGATGACATATTAGTGGCGTCAATCAATGAAAAAGAACATTACCGTCATTTAGAAACAATTTTCCAACTTTTTTTTAGTGGTAAAAAAATTCAGTATAATCATAAATGTAGCAAAAAGCAAATTCGGCGAGGAAAAAATAGACTTAGATTACAGTCGAAAGAGACGGAATTAGACCAATCTCGAACAGAGTTGATGTTACTGTCCGATTGTCACTGTGTCCGATTGTTACTGTGTTCGATTGTCAATGTGTCCGATTGCCACTGTGTCCGATTGCCATTGTATCTGATTTTCACTGTGTCCGATTTCAACCATCTTGTGTCCGTTCGTTATTGTATCCGTTTCGACCTGTGTCCGATCCATTCAACCTGCTGTGTCCGATTTATTCTATGCGCAACTGGGACTTCCTCACCTTTTCCATTCCATCTTGCCTCTGTGATAAGACCGCAATTCCAATATCCGAAGCATCCGTGTCTAAAATAAATTCCCCTTCTCCACACGGAAACACCAGAGAGAATATTAATATTTGTTTTATTTGTTCGAAAGCTTTTTGACATTCCTCCCCCGAAGAAAAATTAATCTGGTTTTCCGTTAATTTATATAAAGGCTTTGCTAATGTAGAAAAGCTTTTCACAAATCTTCGGTAATAAGAGCAAAATCCGAGAAAGCTGCGCAATTGTTTCTTATTGTGTGGAATTGGCTAATCCTTCACAGTAGTAATCTTTTCCGGATCCGTGGTAACTCTCTCTGCTGAACATGCCTCAAATATTTAACTTCCTTACAAAACAAATTATACTTCTTTGGATTGACCTTTACTTCCCAAAATCGAAGAAAAACTTTTTTTAAATTCATTATCATTTCCTCAAAACTTTTACTGAATATAATTACGTCGTTCAAATAAACCAAGCAAATTTTTCTAAATAAATTTTGTAAATTTTGTAAAACCTGTTCCATTAATCTTTCGAAAGTGTTAGAAGCGTTACAGGCCGAATGGCATTACCGTAAACTGTCATAATCCTGTTCCCAACGGAAAAAGCTGTTTTATCTTCCGAACGAATCTTACTTTGCTAATACCCACTCTTCAAATAAGATAGAACTAAGAGTTACTTGAAAGACTGTTGAATTTCTTCGTAGCGCTGTCGTAGCTGCACTATTCAATTTCTCTGAGTTACGATTTCTCTCTCAGCAGGCGCATCCTCGATGACAACCTGCAAAGTCGATGCCAATATCGCCGCTTCCGGTGTCTCTTGATGAGGCCTTTTCCTCAGATTCGTTGTTGAAGCCATTGTTTTTCACTTTCGCCATCAAAATATTGCCGTGGTATCCCGGATGAACCTCCAAAATGTTACGTCCGCGGCAGTCACTCTGAAATGCGTAATTAATACAACCAATTGCTGATTAGGACTTCTGTTATATTCTCTAACAGAAATGCTAAACTACTAATTTGTGATTGATTTTTATAATCTGTATCTGGAAAAGTACGCTTCATATAAAGTTTCGGTTCCCCATGAAGCGTACTTTTCCAGATACGCAGATTACAAAAACCAACCAAATTAATGGTGTTTTAAATGTGTAAATTTTCCATTAACGTGTTTTAGTAAATTACTAGAATACGCAGATTACGCTTACGCAAGTTACGCCGCATGTGACGGCACTCTGATTTCCCATACAATATAACTTGCGTAAGCGTAAATGCGTCAGCCAATCAAATCGTCTAATAAGAGTCTAGACTGATCTATGTAGAGAGACAATTTGGTTGGATGACGCAGTTCACGCTTACGTAAGTTACGCTGCACGAGGAACCAGCCCTACGGAATACGTGAATTAATTTGGTGTTCTCAAAATTGTCAATTATCTTTTCATCAATCAAGTTTTATTAATGATTTCTATTCTTATAAAGAAAAGATTTTTACTTCTTGTAAAACGTAGAAATCGATTTATTAATTATATAAAGGCTTATTAAAAAAATTATATAATTTTGCTGAAATAAGATCATTAATGTAGCTTGTATTTTGGTTTTAATAATAAATAAGATTATCTGCACTATAATGCAGTATCGATTATTCTTCTATTCTTCGACTATAATTGTCAATCAATTTCTTATGGCTTAAATCACCTATTGTAGACTGGGACTAACGGAACTTTCGAAGTTGCAGCGATACTGCATTATAGTGCAGTATAGTGCAAATCATAGACATAGTATAGATAGACCGAGCATGCTATATACCAGACAATGGGCGACATGTGCGAGTGAGAAAAAACAACACCTGATTTTTTCTCTCTTTCTAATATAAGAAGGGGAAATCATTAAGTGGGGATTGTGTGTATGATCCTTATCATAGACACAGTCCTCACTTATTGTTTCCCCCACTTTCTTCTATTAGAGAGAGAGAAAAAATCAGGTGTTGTTTCTTGTCACTCGCACATGTCGCCCATTGCCTGGTATATAGCATGCTTGGTCTATCTATACTATGTCTATGGTGCAAATAAGCCAGCGGCATACGATGCTTTTTTTCCTGCTAGTATATTCTTTTATTATTGGTATATTCTTTTAGATCTAAAAAAATATACCAATCGAAGACAAGAGCTTAGCAACACGCGATCCAGCTAGCAATCAACAGAAAAACAAGCATTGTGTGTCGCTGACTTTATTTCTTTATAACAGGTTTCGCGACTTCGTGAAACATGGATTAAAAAAAAGACTCGTGGCAAAATATTACCTCGAGAAAATATTACTATAAAATAAAATAGAATACGAATTTGTATTGCATTGCACAAATGTAGTGTAAATGAGTTGGGTTGTTGTTTCTGCTGACTCTTAAATATTTAATTATAATTATCTGATTAACTCACAAAACTTAAAATACAAACGATTTAAAATAATAATTCTTTAAACCGATATACTTTTCGGGTCAAGTACAAAAGTACATACGAATTTCTACATCATATTAGGTAGGAGCGAACTAAGACATCGGTGGAAACTAGACTCATTGAAACCGGTCTATGAACGCTGGCCATAGAAACAAATAGAAATCATCAGACTCAGTTTCAAAATAAATCATGATCATGGCCAATTTCGAGCATCTTTCTATTTAAATAAACTTCATGATCTGTTTCCAGAAAAAAATTGCAGTATCATTTAAAAAATTTTAATGCTTCTATAATCATTTAAATGTGGCCAATGAGATTAGATCTGATGCAATCGTATCACTCATACGTGAGGGAAGTTAACTGACAATGTTATTTCATTAATTACTATATAACATTCCAAAAAAAACAAATCTATCGTGATGTCGTGCGTGTTATCTTTTTACTCTTGAAAAGTATCACGCTGTTGACTTGATTTTTAACTTTTATAAAGAAACTTATGTTGATGTAGATTGAAAAAAAAAATTTTTACAATGAATGAATTAAGTAATTTATCGCCAAATATTGATTTGGATGATCCAAAATTTCGTATTAAACCATATCAACAAGTCGTGGCTTCTTGTACTGGTGCATTCATCACTTCAGTATTTGGTAAGTTTGTGTATAGGTGATGTTAATTAATTAATTGAGTAATTAAGATATAATAGTAATATATTTATAAAATAGTTCTATAAGAACATTTATATAAATACAAATATATTTTCTATAAAATAATATTTAAGATATCAATATTGTCAACTTTTCAAAAATGTCATTTTGATATATCAGTTTATGAAAATCATAAAATTAAATTATATCTGGTATGATATTTTGTTTAGGTATAGTATATATTAGATATAGATGTATTTATATATCTTTTTCTTTTGTGAGATTAAAAGTATCTATATTGTAATTTTTTTAATGCTTATATAATTATAATTTATTTTGAATATCTATATTTTTTTTATGTTTTTAGTGACACCATTGGATGTAGTTAAAATACGTCTTCAAACACAGCAGAAAGCAATGCTTTCGAATAAATGTTTTTTATATTGCAATGGTTTAATGGATCATTTGTGTCCTTGTACCAATGGTAAAATGCCAGAATGGATGAGAAGAAATGGAAAATTTAATGGAACAATTGTATGTAACTATATAATTATGATATAACTATATAAATATAATTTAAGAATTTTTTTTATATTAAAATACATTATCTTTAAAATATATTATTAATGATTATTTTTTCAGGATGCTTTATTAAAAATAAGTAAAACGGAAGGTATATTATCATTATGGAGTGGCTTGAGTCCTACTCTTGTTCTGGCTGTACCTGCAACCATTGTATATTTTGTTTCATATGAACAGTTAAGATTATATCTTAAGGTATCTCAAATATTTTTTTTATGTTGTTATTCAGTTTTAATTTATTGATATCTATTAATATATGATTTCTAGTAATTCTAATTTTATGAAATATTTAATATTGTTTTCAGGATGCATATAACAGAGAATATAAAAGAAAGGGAGCTAACATGGAACAACCCTTTTGGATTCCCGTATTAGCTGGTGGTACAGCACGAATCTGGGCTGCAACAATGGTGAGTCCATTGGAGTTGATAAGAACAAAAATGCAATCACAAAAACTAAGTTATGCAGGTAGGGTAAATTAACAATATACATATCAAATTATATTTTAATGAATTTTGACATTAAGTTTTAATGATTTTAAATATGTTTTATGTTTCAGAAATAACACAAGCATTGAAAACAGTTGTGAGATATAGTGGGATTTCTGGTTTATGGATGGGATTAGGTTCAACACTTCTTCGTGATGTTCCTTTTAGCGCGATATATTGGTTAAATTATGAAACTATAAAGAAATTATATCACTCCCAACAAACTTTTGCTTTTAATTTGGCAGCAGGAGCAATAGCTGGCTCCGTATGTATTTAGTTGTAATTATTGCAACGTTTTATATATTTTACGAGTTTTTTACTAAATATACTAAATATTACCATTGTAGATAGCAGCATTTGTCACTATTCCATTTGATGTAGTAAAAACGCATAGACAAATAGAAATGGGCGAAAAAGAAATTTATTCTGGTAAGTATACACATAAAAAAATATAAAAGAACACTTGTCTAACTTTATTAATATATTAATCAAATTTATTTAAAATTATTTACACTTACAGTTAATTTTCTTTTTTGTACTTTTTATATATATATATATATATATATATATATATATATATATCTTTTTTGTACTTTATATATATATATATATATAAATAATGTGTGTGTATATGTATATTACAAATTTTTAGATAAACCTATTCGCAGTAGTACTACCTGGACCATAATACAAAGAATTTATCATCAAAATGGATTAAAAGGTTTATTCACAGGATTAATACCACGTTTAGTAAAAGTAGCCCCAGCTTGTGCAATTATGATAGCGACTTTCGAACATGGCAAACGTTTCTTTCAGTCATACAATGCTAGAAAAGTTATTGAATTTGACGTACATTTATTGCAACATAAATCTAATAGTACAGAATGATATATTTACTGTAGATAAATGTACAGAACTATAATAAAAAATTTAAAATGTTCTTAAAGATTTCACTGATATCTTTTTCAAAACTGTATTTTATGGGTTATTATGTTACTATGTGAATCATTGTTAATGTTAACTTGGTCAACATAATTCACTTTGTTAATGACAGCATTTCATTAACATTATAATTCACTTTTTATCAGATTGCTTTTCATCCATTTCAGCTGACCACCTTTTAATGCCCCATTCATATATTTGCTATATCCACGATATATACTTAGGCTGCATTTCGATATTCACTGCCAGTACTGAAAATCTATAATATACGTGACATGAACTATATATTTTGCAGAATGTAGCCTTAAAGCGCATTCTAAAAAGCCATTATACGTGAAAAATTTTGTTTGTAATCATGAAGTTTGTAAGAAAAATTAGTCAACTAGAGTCGGTATTTTATTTAAGTTCTATCTATGATCTACTCATAAAAAAATTGATCAATTACAGTGAAATAAAGGTGTAAGGAGAATACTCAATTGATTAGTCAATTTCTTATATCCTAAAGCTATTTGGATGACACCCGTTTGACCACATCTCGATTGTGGACTGACACTTATGGTCCTAAAATAATAAACTGTAGTTAATTAATTTACTTATGATTTTACGATCAACTAAAAGTTTTGATTTAAATTTGACTAAAATTTTTTCATGTGCTATGATCTTAATGCCCGTATCAAACCAGAAATTAAAATTTAAAATTAGTTTAGAATTTAATCAATTAGAAAAAAGAAAAGCAATCTTATATTTAATGAACTTTGTATAGTGTATACCGACATAAGGCCAATATTCTACAATACATGGAGTATCGGAACATAACTGATGAATAAAGCCAGTGGCACACGATGCTTTTTTTCTTGCTGATTTGCTAGCTGCATTCGCATTTACTCTCTTGATGCTGGATGCTGAGCTCTTGTCTTCGATTCGTATATTTTTTTAGATCTAAAAGAATACACTAATCAAAGACAAGAGCTCAGCAAGCATCCAGTTAGCAAATCAGCAGGAAAAAAGTATCGTATGCCGCTGGCTTTAATAAAAAGACCTCGTCTTCGGAAGATAAATTCTTTCATTAGATAATTGGCTGCGTTTTGACATATGACTTATTATAGAACGGCCTTTAAGGATATTTAATTTGTCATATAACAAAATTTTTGAACGTATTAAATACAAGATAACAAATTTTTGAAAATCTAAAAATTTCACTACGTATAGCCAACGTTCAAAAAATTTGCCGTTACGTCAAATGAAATATTGTCTTATGAGGGCTACGGTCCATTTAGCGCAATAAAAGCTTCGAAGCGTTTGATTAACCAATCAAAACAAGGAATTATATGAATTGATCAATCATGCTTCGAAGCATTTGTAGCACCAAGTAGACTGTACCCGAGATCAATATTTCATCGCAACTGCAATGGACCATAGACTTCTATGTATATAGAAATCAGTGCAATGGGCAAATTTCGTTCGTTCATGGCTCTTTATTTATATAGACTTCCTGTCCATATCGTGACATAGTACGTGGAATCAAATGAAAGTTCAAAAACGTGTATCCCACCATGTATCCCACTTGTATCTTCTCTAATTATATGACGCGATACAAATATATTTAATATTATAAAAAAAAAAGTCGTAACTTTAGAGATACAGGTATAACGATCGACCACATCAGATGCGATTTGAAGCGCATTCGGTACTCGCATTGATCCAGTCGCAGCGGACAAGAGATTCGCTCGGCTAAATTCGATTGGTCAATAAATGTAATCGGGACAGGGGGCACGGAAGTAGCGAATAGGCCGTCGGAAGTCGGTTCGTTCCGTCGCTAGCCGTGTTGGAGTACAGTCCCGCAGGCGTTTCGCATACGCTCGCTTCCGCTCATACTCGACTTAACATTCCAAGGGCTGGGCTCGTCTACCGCCTCTTCGACACATACAGTTCTTTGGTGAGTGCGATCGCCTGCTGCTTGGCAAGTGAGTAAGGATGTTCCGCGCTCCTCGTGGGGGGGCCTTTCGCCGTTTAACGTCATGTCACTTGACTGAGGACGGAGAGAGAGTGCGCTTTACGTTCGCGATATTTGTCGAGGCTGTTAGCTAATTGGATATAGACTCGATCGGCCGCGTCCGGTCGATCGTGGCAAGTCAAAGGGAGAGTGCGGCCATTTTCTTCCATAACGTGTGCGAGCTCGCTATCCGGTATTTATCGGATTGTCATTATCGGCGAGGATTTGCCGACGTACGGGCAAATCTTCGTGCGGCCGCTTCGGACTCGCTCGGGACGAGTTCCGGCGGAACGAATCCCGAGAACTCGCTCGCGTGAGATCCGTCGTTACGGCCGTACGCCGCGTTACGTAATAAGCGGTGCTGAACGGCGAACAAGTTCACGATTAGCCTGCGCGCGCGGTCGCCTCGTTCGCAGCCAGCTTCACGGCATTCGCGCACCCAAAGATCACGTTGACGGACCCCGGTAACTCCTGTACACGGTCGTTCTTTTTTTTTTTTAGGTACCTTGCGTAGCGCCCGCATTAATAGCGAACGTCATCATGTATGCCTGCAGCCGATTCATTGCGCCCGTCGCCAAATCCACCGTGAGTAAAGAGAGAAGTCATCCCACCGCCCGACGTTACAAAAATTTTCCGCGTGCGCGTATATTACATAATAACCCCCTTCTGTGATTGCACACATCTTTTCTCAAATGCGCATGGGTCTTTTTTTCTTTCTCTCTGCTACAGCTGATCTCCGGTACCAAGACCTATCTACGGCCGTTGAGCAATGCCGTGATCAGTCACAGTCAGTACTTACAACAGAGCCAAATTCAAACGCCCGTTAGTTTGGTGAGTGTTTCGCTTGCATAACTTTTCGAGATCAAGGTTACATAAGCGACTAGCGTCGCCGTTCGAGATATAAATTTTGAGTCTCGCAACTTGATATTAATAATTTTTCAGATTTTACGTCTTGTTACTAGTAGTGACAAAGAATATAGTCGGTATTACTTGTATTAGATTAAAGTTAATATTGTTCAATAAATATGTGTCAAAATTAAATTTGAATGTTTTAATTAGCCATTAGATAGAATTAAGTATTAATTTATGAAAAATTTGATAAAATTTGTGTATTTTGTATGTCATGGTTTTAGGATTTGTCTAAAGTATATTATGACCCATATTTGAAATCTTCCTTTAATAAATAAAAGTATTTTTAAAAATGGCTTATAAATCTTCTAATTGGTTGTAAATCACTTTTCGAGGATTTTTATCGATAAAAGAGAAAACATGGACTTATTCTCCTTGTTTTTTGAGATAAATTTCTATTATCAGTAATCTGTAAAAATTTTGATTTATTATTGATAAATTATTAAATATTTTATACATTCTACATTAATTTTTGCCAAAATTAGTTGAAAGACAAGGACTTTGTATTTTTTTAAGTATCAATTTTATAGTTAGTATATTTTTGAGATAGTAAATGTATTGAAATCAGAAAATTTGTTTATGACATAAATTTTATTATGTATAAATATTATATAAAAATAATATAAGCTAACATTGATGATGTCTAATTCATGATGTTTTGGTGCAGTCACCTGTTGTGCGTAGCTTCCAAACTTCCACAGTCAGTCGTGACATCGATTCTGCTGCAAAATTCATTGGCGCTGGTGCTGCCACTGTAGGAGTAGCCGGATCTGGTATGTATCTGCAAAAATATTTAATGAATGAATTTAATAATTATAAAAATTTTTCTATTAATATAATTTCGAACTTAATAATTTTTTAATTATTATGTCTAATGCACATATGTTTACTGTGTATGTTTATTATGTTTATTATAATATGTTTGGTTAATTTTCCTATGTTTATATATAAAAAATCTTTGGTTCAGTATAATTTTCACTTTTGCAATTAAAATTAAATGGACAAAATTTAATATTATGCAATTGTTAATATTTCTGTTTAAATATTCTTTTGCCTTTCTTATAAAATTTAATTTTTAAACTTAACTTTACATTAAAATGACCAAAATGCTTGAAGTATTATAAATTAAAACTTTTTTGAATGGCATATGTAAACAATTTTGCAGAATTAAAATCATGTAAACTTATTAAATGTTATATGTCATGTATATTTTAATTGGTTTCTTAAATTTACATTGTTTTAAAAAAAAATGTATATTATAGGTATTGGTGTTGGTTTGGTTTTTGGATCATTAATAATTGGTTATGCACGTAATCCTTCCTTGAAGCAGCAAGTTTTCAACTATGCTATCCTTGGATTTGCGCTATCTGAAGCAATGGGTCTCTTTTGTCTGATGATAGCGTTCCTTATATTATTTGCTTTTTGAATCCATTCCCTGAAACACATCCTTTTTCTATGGAAGTAAAGTTATAAAATATTCTTTTATCTTATGTCTTGTATGATCTTAAAGAAAACATTTAATTATTCATTTTTTGTTTTAGTAATATTACATACTTTCATTTAGTAACAGTAAACACATTTCTATTCTAGGTGCTGGAATTGGGTCCGTGTTTGGTTCACTGATCATCGGCTATGCCAGGAATCCTTCCTTGAAACAGCAACTATTTTCATATGCCATCTTAGGCTTTGCCTTATCTGAGGCCATGGGTCTATTTTGTCTTATGATGGCTTTCCTGCTCCTATTCGCCTTCTAAGCCACAATATCTGCATAAGTACTGCTGATATAGTTTTAGTGCGTCACTGCCAAGGCAGCATCGTCTGATTCTATGGGAAAGGCGGCTGTCTCTGGTTGCGCGGGATGCCATGAAATCATTAGAAAAGCTCGGATTTTACATGGTTTGGTGGGGTTGTGACAATGAACAAGAAATAATAAAAATTATGACACATCATTGTACGAAATTGTTCTTCCCCGTCCAAACTTCAGCTTATTTATAATTATTTCATGGCCTACTGTATCTCATGTAGTGTATAATTCACATTGTTATAAAATAATGGATTTCAGTATAAACGAATGAACAAGACATTATTGAAAGTTCAAATTAAAAGAAAACGATAGCCTCACCCGCATACCCATACATACACGTATGTATTCTGTTAGAGTGTCCTATGTGACATAGTACATTTTTTTGATGATCGTTTTGTCATCCAATGGAGTCATCATTGTTCTGCCGCCGTGTACGCACGTTCTCGAGGTAACTCGACAAAAGAAAAAAAGAAAAAAAGAAAAACTGTACAGTGATACCGAATAAACATCTTTGACGTGAAATCACGAATTTTTGTATAAATGTCTATATTTCCTTTTCAACCAATTTTCTATTTGAAAACATTTTCAAACAGATTTAGTTTTAAATCTATAAAATATAAACTAAATGCTGAAATAAAATAAAATTTTATCTTATAGAACCATTTCAAAATAACGATTTAATGTACTTAAAAATGAATGTTTTGTAGTTTGCATAAGATTATATATATATATATATATATATATATGACCATATCACTTTTTGTGAATACAGCGGTTTATTTAATAAAACTTTTTTAAAGTCTGAATATTTCCTTTATAATTATAATTAAATATTTATAATTATAAATTTATAATTTTTAATGTTCTTATATGTGTATAAATGTCTTAAATTGAAAGAAAATATTTACAACATAATGTTCTTCATATATTTTTAAAATCAAATATTAAATAATATTAAATAATAGTACAATAAAAACATACAATTGTATCAGCATATTGTTAATATTAATTTTTAATATATATATATATATATATATATATATATATATATATATATATATATATATATATATATGTATTACAAGCTTGTCTTTTATATTTGATCAAATGCTAGAACCTCCTTAAAATATGTACACATGATTTGATATGCATAAAAATAGTTTCGTTGTTTATATAAATTCTATGAAACATTCTGTATATGGAGCATTATGATATATGATATTTTGAAAAGTGACATAAAGCTCGAATTGTGCAGGTGTAAATACGTGAAATCAACTATGAATGCATATGCAATTGAGACAATTTTGACTCATCTATAATATGTCGTCTAAAGCTTATTAAGTTTTCAACTATTATGGGTTTGAATCGATCCAAGATTGATTAAGCTAGATTTGCGTCACAGACGCAGATTCGATTAAAATATGTATTGTAAAGAAAAAAAATGTATTAAATTATTAATGCCCGATTCCAACGTAGATTAATTTTAATCTCAACTTACTCCTCATCTTTTTCTCATCTTTTCTTTAAGAATTAGAAAAAGAGAAGAGCAAGTTAAACCGAGATTAAAGTAAATCTATGTTGGTGGACTCGGGCATAATAAATTTACTATGAAATAATTTTTATATAAATTAATTTTTATATTAAATTAATTTTTATATAATTATGTTTATATTTTTTATATTTTGAAGTATTAAACATTTAATCATTTAAACGATTATAATTATACATTTGTAACCTATAGATCGTATGACGTCATAAATTGCTCTTGAAGCAATCCACTGCAATTGAAAATAAGAGGTTTGTCATATTTTTAGATCAGTTCGGTTGTATCATCACTTCAGTAGTTGCCACCGAATCATCATAGAAATCAAATAAAGTTTAATATTTGGAATGACTGCTTTTTCATCGATACCAATGATTTGACGCAATATATATCAAAGATTGCTGAAATATTATTAACTAAATGCAAATTCTTAGTAATTCTCAGTAATAAATTTTTCTAAACATCAAGATTTTCCGTTATTCTATTTGTAAAAGTATTAAGCTACTAATTACTACTAATTAAAAAATGAATATTTTTTACGAAATATTTCATATTTTATATTAAAATAAAATATAAAATAATTTCTAAACTAATCATTTCTAAATATAACTTTATAATAATCTTTGTTGATTAAAAGCTGTATTGATAATCCAAAAATATAAGATTTTATTTTAGAAAATAAAGGTAAATTCTTTTTAAAAGTTTTTTTAAATCTTTGAAATACTTCCACTTATAAAAAAAATATATACTAATTATGTTAATTATGATCCTCTCAAAATCATGCAATTTCTGTATGTAACAGTTTTTCATACAATGAATAATATTACATATATTACAAATTATTTATGATGTTAAATGGATGGAACTCCTTGTATATGCAATAGATTTTTAAGATACATGTTTAGAAACATTAACATTGATATTTTTTATCTCTTTTTTATATTACAGATTGCATATTACCAAAACTTTTACTTATATTAAAAAAAAATATTTTATATATAAATAAAAAAAGATTAATAATACAATAATGTTTATAAGTAAAAGATAGATTTATGAGTATAAGATCTAAATTTTTATCTCGTTTGGTAATTATTGACGTATACAACTTATGTAGAGTAGAGTTTAAACTAATTTAATGATTATAAATCTTTAGTAAAAAAAAAATCTATATTGAATTGTATATTAATTTGTGAAATTCTCTTCTAGTATTTTTAGAGATTATAAATTAATTACGCAACATATATATGTTCAACTTTGGTATAACGTTATTAGATTTTAAGTTTTATGTTTTACGAATTAATTTTTAACATAATAATTACGCATATTAACTTTTCTATATTAAAATTATATATTTCTTAACATAAATTGAAATTTATAATGATTTTATATTCGTTTTAAAGACCGCAATGAATAATTTTGATGATAATCATTAGATAGTTTAAAATATATCTGTAAGCTATTTGGTAACGCTTAATTGTTCTAAAAGATTTTCTCTTTCTCGAAGACACGCCCACGCTTTTTCTTGATCCTTTCTCGACAATGGAGCTTTTCCCTGTTTCGCCAGAATCAATTTTTTATAATGTTCTATTACCTCATTGTCCGCAATGCTAATTTTTCGTTTCAATGTTTGTCTTTTGCTTTCTTCTTGAGCCAGATTTAACAATCTTTTCAATTGTGTAACATTATGATTAGATAATGCAGAAAGTTCATGCTGACATCTTTTAATTTCTGCAAGAATTTCATCGTCCTCTTGATTTTTCTTTTGTGCATCAGGTTCCAAAATACCTTGCTCAACCAGTTCTTTATGCATTCGTATCTCCAGGTTCATGGAATTCTGGATAGTTAGATCTCTCAAGACAGACGGATCGCCATCTCGAAATAATTTGTTTTCCATGTTATTACTTGCAATGTATACATTTTCCTCCAAAAGAGCAGAAACCAATCTCTGTGTAAGGGGTCCTGCAATGCTATTAGCTTTTTTATCACTCTTGGTTAGTAAATGCGACATATCAGTACGATTCTTTTTCTTTTCTCTATTTGGATTAGCTGCATCTTCTTCCTGCAATAAATCGTTATGTGCCCACATTAAACTATAATGACGACCTAAAGGAGGAATCTTCTTAAATTCACTTATATCGCCATGCGTAGCAATCAGTTCCTCTAATAACTTAATATCATCAGGCATGATGTCAGTACAGTAGGGATCTACTGATGCCCAGAATTTGTTGGGAGTATCATTCTTAGGTAAAGGCAGTTTTGGTGCATCAGACTTAGATCCTTCAATTCTTGAAATTTCATGTAAATTTGGTACTGTTTGATTGGCTGAACCTCCTACTGTCTTTTGTTTAAAGAGTTTTGTATGTAAGGGTGATTGACTCTTAGTATTGATCTCCTTTGGCTTCAATTTCTCTTCACGCACCTTTTTATCAATTAGGGACAAACTCTTTCCACTCTTCGATCTTCTGTCTCTTCTGTCTCGCTCTTCTGCTGAAAACAAGTTGGTAATTTCATCCTGAAGTGTGCGATGACGTACAACAACTGCCGATAGAAGAGTCTCGAGTTCCAGTTGCAGTGTGTCAAGATCTTCCGTAACAACACCCTCTTCTGCTGTACGCTTTAAGATACTAGTATATCTTGGCAGATGTCGACTATTGTCAATTGTCTTTAGAAGGAACTGAGAAGTTGTTGGTTCTGATACTTCGGAGCTCGCATCAGAGCTTGCCACAGAAGCCTGTGCCGTTTTTCCAGATTCACGTACTTTGACAACAGCCTTTTTAGAACTCTGCTTCCCTTTCCCCGACATATTTTTTAATAAGTAATAATACTCAGTGGAAAACAAATTATTGCTTTGTACAAAGATTACCACTTTTGTAATTAATTTAGAATAATTTCAAACAGATAATATCATGTTATATCTGGAATCATAATTATTGAACATGATTATTCAACATTTATAAACCAAATTTCGAAGATTACAAATTATCAAGCTTCAAATATTAATTTTTCACTTACTTTAACTTTTTAGGAATAAAATGTCAATATTATATATTATTAAATATGAATAATAATATAAAATTATGTGCAGATTGTCATATAGGTTATAGAATTTGATACTGACCACTGAAATACAATAATACTGAAATGTGCTCTGGTAATTGGCACTAGAAAATCATGAAATGATAAAACGATGAAGTTTCTAAACGACAGAAATGCGTTCGGAAATAATATCTACTTGTACTCAAATATCAAGTGGCTACATTCAGGACCTTCAGGACTGTTTTCATCAATCTTCGATCAAAAGTGTTCCGATATTCACTGCCAATACTGAAAATCTATAATATACGTGACCTGAACTATATATTTTCAGTACTGGCAGTGAATATTGAAACGCAGTCAAGATTATTTTCCGTGTAGCAAACATATATTACATATATTACGTTTACACGGCGACGTTAAACTAATTTAGAAATAACCGCAGCTAGTGATTTTTTGCATTTAATTGGAGCACATATTTTTAAAAAAATACACCAATCGAACTCAAGATTTTACTAATTACGATTGTTACTAAACCGGTTTAATGTCACCGTGTAAACGTAGTAATACTCGACACATTTGAGTTTTAAAATTTTGCTAGTATGATAAATCTATAGTTTACGTGACGTGATTATACATCATTATTAGCGCTAGCAAGTTTTGGAACACCTCTTGACGCAATCGACAAGCTCAAGCTACGTTCGGAAACACTACCCGAGTGTCGGTCCACAATAAGTGATTTAAGCTTTAAAAAGTAAGAAATTGACCAATTATAATCGAATATGAAAAGAATACTCGACTATGATTAGTCAATTTCTTATGGCTTAAAGATTAAATACTTATTGTGGACTGACATTGACTCCGTGTATCGTTCCTATCGTTCTATCCTTGTTGTTCATCAATATTAAACAAAGACAAGACGATACCCGATATACTCCAACTTGATATCAAGGCCATTCGATATTAAGGCCATGGCATGTAAAAAATTTTAGTAGTAATCGTAATAGTAAGGTCGTAAGCGAATTGATCAACTATAATCGATTATTTTTAGAGGACTATAAGGAAAATAATTGATTCTGATTGGTCAATTTGCTTATGATCTTATGATTATCTATTGATTAAAATTTTTGCAGTGGCCTTTATTCTCGAAAAAGATCGATTGAATTTGAACAAAATTATAAATGGAAAGCGATTTGCATCAAAAGATACGTTCCAAAATTTAGAACTATAATACATTACGTAAATTACAGATTTTTAATATTAGCAGTGCATTTTAGAACGCAACCAAATGTATTGACTGTGTTTCCTAAAAGAAAAGCAGCCTGTGGCTCATGGAATCATTTCATCCTTGTCATTTATCAAATGTTAAACAAAGAGGAGTGATGCCACGCACTCTAAACATAAATTGAGAACGCAGCCCAAGCGTGTATTTTTTTTGCTTTTCTGAAAGGACACGACAGGAATTTAAAAATGGCGTATGTTTACACCTTCAAAAAAATTCGATTAATGTTTGATGTTGATGTTTAATGAGCATTAATGAGATGCGATGTACTATCAGCTTTAGCTCGTCATTCGAGCCTTAACCTCAAGAGTTTTATTCTGAACTTTATTCGACTTTATACGAAGCGGTGAGATTATTAATGAATAATCTGTTTCATAAGGATGGAAGAAATGTGAAATTAATGCTTGATTAATATTGATCTAGGTTAATTTTAAGATCTACAGTACACCAAACAATTAAACAATGGCAGAAAAGGGTGCTCATTTGACAGGAACTGCATACATCAGACCTTCTATTTTCGAAATTATTGCACAGGAATCGCTTGCGTCTACTCTTGAACCAGCCTTTAATAAAATTCTTTCGGTACATAGTACTGTTTAAATTTTGTTCATTATGTCTTATTAAATATAATACTATTTTGTACAAAATTTATGTAGTAATGTATAGTTTTTTCTGTATGAAATGTATTCGTTCTTTATATATTATTTTATCGTAAATATAATATATATTGTTAAATATTTTTATTAAACATATAAAATGTATATAAAATACACATAGAAATGTGATAATATAAATACATTTTGAAGATTTAAAAATATATGACTTATATACATTTGTATGTAAAATTTAACAATAGTAACAAATTGACACATTACATTAAAAAACTGCTGTTTTATATAAATTGTGTAAATTATATTTATATTCGGAACTTTTAAATCTTTAATTATTTTAGTTTCTTGTGTCTTTTAATATGGAAAGATATGGACATATTCTTAAATGGACAGATGAAGGATATTTAATTTTTAATGCACTTCTTCAACGATATTATTTAAAGAAATACTGTGAGTATCTCTTTTATATGATAATTTGATATTTTGACATAATTTATTAATATTTTTTCTGAAAAAATAGGATTATGTTATTTTCAGCTGCGTCATTTTCTGAAACATTTTATGGTTTAAAACGTGTCACAGTACATAATTCTAAATTAAAAGAAAGATTAACATCTAAAAAACAAATGTTATCATTAATATTAATTGTGACATTTCCATATTTAAAAAATAAGCTTGCACAATATAGTTTAAAATATAAACTTCAAGAAGTGGACAATCTTGCATCGACGGAACAGGCAAGTTAAAAGACGCTAATTCTAAAATTTGAGTATTAATAACTTGTTAATATATCAAATATTATTGATACAGAACAGAGAAAAGTTTTTCCATAAATGTATCATTAAAGGACATTCATTTCTCTTCATAATATACGAAACTCTCGTACTGTACAGTTACATACTCTATGTATCTGAGAAATCAATGTACCCATCACCTTTACTAAGACTGCTGTCCGTTACATTAACATATGCCGATCCACAATCTGCTCTCACTATTACTGAATTATTAAGAAAAATAAAATATAATTCCTTCACTATTAGTGATGGATGGAATATATTTCAAAGAATCGTTACTGGATCTCTCGAATTGGGAGCTTTCTTTTTACAATTTCTTTCTTGGTGGAGTCAGGAAAATTATAACATGAATATTATGAATCTTCCAGCTCCATCACCACCAAAGGTAAAAAATAAATATATCAGATAAATTGATGTTATAATTATAACATTTGTGAATTTAACAAGTAATTTAAATATGAATATAAATTACTAAGCACGATATATCTTCTGTTTTAAAGGTGCCAAACATAGCGCAACAATACAAAGGAATTTGTCCACTTTGTCATAAGCCTCATCGTATACACACTGTGCTTATGGTATCCGGGTAAATAAATTTTATATATATATTTTCTAGTGCAATATATTTAATTTTATTTTTAAATAGAATAGAATGTTAATATTTTGTTACGTAATTTTTTTTTGTAGTTATGTATTTTGTTATCAATGCATTCTATCGGAAGTACGGATAAAAAAGAGATGTCCAGTAACACATTATCCTGCCAAAGAAGATGACTTAATACGTCTGTATATAGAATAATATATACATACACATATCCATATACGACATGCGACATATACAAATACACAAATAGGATAATGTAAAATTACTTGATGTTATATAATTTTAAGTTATCCTGTATTTTAACGGGACACGTGCAAGAGTCATATTTTCCATAACAAAATTATATTCGAAAAAATTTAAAACTAATAAATGAAGACTATGTTATATATAAATTAGGAATAGCACATGTCGAACATATACAATTTTTCATTATTTCTCTAAAGTTTTTATGATAGTCATGCATATCTAAATATTTTGATTACATGAATAAGAGAGTTTTCTAATATTTCTGAAGCAACAATTGAAAAGTGGATTTGATTTAATATATGAATAAAAGAAAACTTGATAATGAATTTTCGAATTCTCATAACATCCTTGATTTATACATAATTCTTTGAATGCAAATTACAGTATTCATTTATTATATTTAAGTTGGTCTTCATTAAAAATAATTCCTCAGATACAATCTTATCAGAAAAAGGTTACTTCTTCTGGCACAGACCTACATTACTATTATATGTCCTGCAAGTGAACTCTGTTATACTCTACGTATACACGCGAGCATGCGCTCACATACATACAAGCATACATGCATACACACAAGCATACACAAGTGACAGTAAATAACAGAAATTTTAAATTTTCTGAAGGTAATTAATTTTGTTTTTATAACTGTGATACATATATACATCGATCTTCCTCTTTCCTCTCTATTGTTTCCTTTTTTCTTTTTAGAAATTTAATATAATGTATAACATAATTTTTATAAATGTATATTACAAAATAATAGTTTAATTTTTCAGAAAGTTACATTATAAAGTTACAATAAAACGAATTAGTAAAACACACATCGAGTCAAAGAATATATTCCAAAATAATTTTTAAATGTGTTAATGAATAATCCTGTGAATATCAAGATTTTGATGTAACTATTGATTATGTACATATCATATCTAAAAAAATAGAACTATCTAAAATAGGCTACAATAAGGCACATTTTTCTTAAAAATACATAATAGCTTCTAATAGCTTTGGACAATTTTATTTTCGTTTATACTAAAATGCCAATTTCTTAATATTTTTATAAATTTTAACAATATTTTGCTGAAATATTTATAAACATTGCACTTAGAAATGATATAATATTTATCATTTCATAGATATTGCATTATTAATAATGTTACTATTTAAAAGTATTATCACATGTAAATATACAAAAACAATTATATCGAAAATAAACATAAAAATATCTATATTTATGCTTATTCATATTAATTATTAATTTTATATAAAATATTGAGCGCTTTGTGAATAGTATCAGTTAATACTCTCATTTCTTTTAATCGCTCTAAACTCAAATAAAAAAAAAGAACATGAAATTACAGGATTAATCAACAATTAAATAAGCTGACTAAATTAATTCGAAATTTAGATTTTCTTGCACACAATACTGATCAATGTTGTCTTTAATTTCAATATATATATATATATATATATATATATATATATATATATATAAAATAATACAATATTGAATTAGATGTTTATGATATTACAATTTGTATGTACATATGGACACGAACTGTATTATGCACTCTTAAAGTGTCGCATTTAGGCAGTTAAAGTGAACATTTATTTATAATATAAAAATAAATATTGTAACCAATATTTAATTTGTAAATATTACTTCGCATAATTATTAATTTTATGTCATAAATTTTTAAAAATATAACTAATGAAATAAAAGTTTAGTAAGATGCCTTTCCAAAATATAAATATGTTAGATTGACATGATTAGAGATTGAGTATTTACTATTGTCTTCACATGTTACACATGTTTGTTATAATAAATAGTAAACATTTATTAAAAAATTTTAGTACACAATTATCTTTTATATATTATTATACTTATTATAAAACTGAATCTAATTTGTGCTTATAAATATTTCAACTTTATAAAAAATTCTGAGTGTTTTAATTGATGTTGACAATCAATTGAAATATAATCATACACGCATTACATATTTGATAAATATTCTTACTTTAGTTCAAAAAATGTAAACTTTTCTTAAACTCCACGATAAATATATATGTATTAATGTACAACTTTTCCGAAATTTATAGCACTATTGTTTGTCAATTATCAGTTATTACTGAACATTACACAGATTTAATTTTTTTTTAAACATAAATTTAAAATTGTGTTCTTACAAAAATATGATCGTTTTAGTATTGCATATTACAATTTGTCTATATTACCATATTTATATATTTAATAAATGTGTACAAAATATATAGACAATAAATCTAAAGTATTTACTGGAATTTTTGAAAATAACATATATATTAAAAAAAATATATATATAATATATAATATATATAAGGATGATTTAGAATAATGTTTATTCTGAATCAACCCATACAATATACAAAATATAAAATAAATTTTAATTTTTTGTCAAATACACATGCAGTGCATTCACATAAGCGAATTAAATGAATATTTTTGCATGTATAGATTTATATATTATTTTGCAACATAACAGCATAAAATGAATATATATTTTGCATACATGTGTGTGTAAACAATACGCGCGGATACAAATCCAAATCATCATCATGATTTTCAAAATCAATAAAATTTTACTAGCGTCCTAAATTAATTTTATATACTAATTAATACCGCTACTTTCTTTTAAGAATTATAACTCCTCAAAGAAAGCAACTCTAGCTTTAGTGGATCCGGATTTTACTTTTTTTAATGTGCTGTATTTATTCTCACCGAGTCGAACTTGTTCCTCATGTAATTGATCCAATTCGCATTGTTTCTCACCAACTTTTAAAACTTCAATTTCGGAGCGTAATTCTCGTAATTGTTCCTGCAGATGTTTACTTTTCTCTAAATAATCACTCCTTTCTCTTTCGATCTCTAATGAAAGTTGGTCAACATCTCCATCACCAATGAGATCATAAGATGTTAAGTCAGGTGGGAGAGGTTCTGTATCTAATTGCAAAGTTTGAAGATCTGCTTGTAGATCCGATGGAAGTACTTGCGTAGAGGGAAATAGATTTGGCACAGGCTGTAAACAAATTAAATAAATAATTCAGAAACTTATAATATGCAATAACTAAGCATTATTTAAATTTCATTATATTATATTACCACTATTCTATCGATGGATATGATATAGTGGTAATATATAGTGGATGGATGGATGGATGGATATATATATATACACACACACACACACACACACACACACACACACACACACACACACACACACACATGCGCATACGTGTGTGTTAAAAATATATTTACAGTAAATTTATAGTATATCTTAACATATATGTATATATATATATATATATATATATATATATATATATATATATATATATATAGTATATTTTTAATATATATGTGTGTGTGTGTGTGTGTGTGTGTGTGTGTTAAAAATATACTTACAGTTATGGTAGCGGTATAGGCATTTCTACTAAGGAACTCTAATAATTTTTCTTTTGCTTCTTTCTCAGCAATTCTTGCGCGTAATAGTTCGTCTTTCAATTTTTCAGCTTCAGCAGCTCTACGTTCTGATTCTTGGACTAGTCTTTCTGTTAATAATTCAGCCTCTCTAGTCTTTCGTTCTAAGTGGACTTTTTCTTCTTCAGTCTTCATGTTGTTCAACCGGATACGCGTAATTTCTTGTTCAGCTTCCGATGCTTTTTGACTTAAAAGCATCGCTTCTTCTTCCGCTACGCGACTTTTCTCAGCTAAAAGATCAGCTGTCTCTTCAGATCTTCTCTATAAAATATAAAATTAATTAAAATACACACATAGATACATAGTATAAACATTTTTTTTTTATATAGGATTCCATTTTATATATCTTCTAAACTTAATGTTGCACGATAGATAAAAATTTTAGAAAAAATTTAAAATTAAAAATTTTAGTTTTGAGTTAGAATGTCAGAATAAAGTATAATATAATTCGTAAATTATTGATTTTTTTCATAATATTATTTAATATTTTTGTCTGCAAAGTAACTAGAGAAAGAGAAATATTATATAAAAATATTATACTCCATTTTAAAAAATGGCGATAATTTTTGTCCAACTTTCAAATGACTATTCAATATCAAACCAATAATAGTGTCATAGATTTCTTTCGAAATCATAAAGCTAATATTACATTTGTCATACAACAAATTTTTTGAATGTGTTGATTGATTATACAATAGAAGTAAAATTTTTCTATCCTGTCGACACGCTTAAAAATTTTGTATAAATGTAATAATACTTTTAAACTTATCGAAAATATGTTTTTTGGACAACGTCAAGTTTAGAAAATATACAACTGTTTCCATTAAAATGGGACAACTGTATATAAACAATTTATATTTTTATAATTTATAATTGGAGTTTTACTATATTCTTTATTATGTTATTTTCTATTCATAACATCTTACAAGAGCTTCATTCGCCAGCCGTATCTCCTCCTGATATTGCAAAAGTCGTTGTTCCATTGCAGCCTTTTCTCTTTCTGCCGCTTCCCGTAATTGCTTTTCTCGTGCTAATTTATTTCTTTCAATTTGCCTCCTAATAATAGCATAGACATTTTTAAAAGAGATTTAAACAATCGATTATAATTTGATAAAGATATAATTTTAAAGTAATTAAATTAACATACATTTTATATTCTCGAATATATGGTAATATATAGAGGTCTATTCAAAAAATATCTAAACTGGACACTACAATACTTACAACAATAAACTTTATCGTACAGTATATTAATCCTTTTCGAGGTAATTTTCTTGTAATTTGATATTTTTATTTCATAAATCTTTTCTTTCTAAGACATTTATGGATTATATACAAATATTAATAAAAAATTATATTTTACCGAGGACTTTAAAAAACATAAATGTAATTCAAAATTAATTGCTCTTTGCATTAAATAGATTCACATTTTCAGTTGTTGAGATAAATGTCACTAAAATATAATTTTCATTTAATTAAAAAAATAAAGGTTATATTGATGAGATATAATTTTATATTACAACCTATTATTGACAAATTGTTTTTAACATTAATATAAGTTTTCTATATCATCTTTTCTTCTTCATTCATTTACAAATCAAGTTTTATTTTAAGAAATATAAAAAATTCAATATATAATTAAGACATAAAGATTATTGCTCTTATATCTAGTAATATATCTAGTAATTTTACTAGACAAATTATAATAGTGCAAATTTTATTAATTGTTTCATCATTTAGAATATTACTTTCTACAGATATTCAATCTTCAAACGTGATACCACTACAAAAATTTGATGAGATAAAATTCAGAAAGTTATTTTAAATACATTATATTATATTACTGTAATAGTTTTCTTTAGTTTTTGATAAAATTTAATGTGCATTTATTGCTTCACTTTTCCAATAATTTTATCGGAATCAATCAAGAGAACCAATAGTGTCAAATCAAAATATGTCCGAATTAATTTAAGATAGGCTACATTTCTAAGCAACTGAGTAAATGAAACATTTAGATATTTTTAGAACAGACTCCTTGCCTCTATTATATATCTTATGTAAACAAACCTATAGATTTTGCAAATTGTTTTTTAAATTACGCAATTTTATAAAATATATAATTGCAGAAAGAAATATTTACTGACCTCTCTCTCTCTCTCTCTCTCTCTCTCTCTCTCTCTCTCTCTCTCTCTCTCTCTCGCGCGCGCGCGCACACACACACACACACACACACACACATACACACACACACACACACACACACACACACACACACACACACACACACAATGTATGAGATCCATTTTAACGTTACACAGAGAAGACTGAGCTAGTAATGAGATACCCAGCCTCCTCCAACTTTATGGGATGAAAAGAGAAAGCAATGCTAGGAGGATACTGAATATACAAAAATCGACAAAAATTGATCTGGTACATCATAGGTATATATTAAAAATAGTTTCACCACTTCGTTAAATCATCCTTTTCTATGCTATATTATATTTTATAGACTATACTGTTTATAAAAATTATTAATTTCTAACTAATAGTTAGAAATTAAAAAAATGTTCTGTTAACATTAAAAGAGTTATACTAGTTGAATCCCTTAAAGGATATTAAATTTTGATAAGCAGTTGACACTGCGAATTGCTATAGGAAAAGAAAAAGAAAGCATATTAGTATGGATTAGATGTATTTCTAATTTTTTCTTATATATTTATATTTATCTATGCAATGTTTCATTTTAAATGTAATGTAAATTTCAAATTAAGTTATATACTTTTTTAATTAGATATAAGATATTAAAGAATATCTCAGGTAAAAATTGTAGAAATATGATAGTGCTATTTTAAGTTTTTTGAATTTTTAAAGATATTTTTTTTTCGAGATTTTTTTTAAGGTCATCGATGGCATTAAAAATTCAAAAAATTAATCTTGAAGAAAGTAGCCTACTAATCTTATTTTCACACTGTAATCATTTTCAAGCATTTCTTCTTTAAAATTCTTTAAAACTCATCTAAAGATAAAAATTTAATTTTCTATATGTATATAATATATTAATAATTAAGTTATTAAATTGTAGAAATACAATTATTTTATAAAGCATGTAATATAAAATAAAATGATACTTATTCAACTTAAATCTATATTAATTACAAAATTGATATAAGTAATAAATTCATCAAACGTTATTTTGAATGCAAATGCAAAACATTTAGGAAAGCGTTTTATAATATTGTTTGATGAATATTTACTTGCCTGGATTTTTCTTCCTTGGCTTGTGCTTTCATTTGTTGAACTTCCATGGAATCTGGTTTGCGCCTCCTCATAAAGAGATCATGGTTGCCAATGCACAGGTCCAGGATCTTAACAAATAATATGTGAGCACCTGTGTCACTATTATGTTCGTTCAACTTTAAAGCTATCAAGCCCTTCACCCAGCTGCCAACATCTGACTGTTTCTTTACCAGTTTATTCATGCGAGCTTTCTGCGAGAAGAACATGAAGTTTGGCGATGTTTTCTCCATAGGTTTGATTACAAACTTCTTGTCATCAAAGCTAATATGACGAATTTCCGACCATGTAAACGTAGTCTTCGGGGCTAATTTGTTTTCTTTTTCATAAATATTTAATCCTAATGCTGTTACTCCAAGCCAGAGATCTGTTTCCTTTTTATTCTGTAATGGACGATAATGAACGACAAGAGAAATTAAGAATTTTTTAAATTAAAATTTTTTTTTTCAAATACAAAAATGATTAATACATTATATACTTACACTAATAGGAAAGTAGTTTACACCATACATATCGAGATCCTGAGCAATCTTAAGATATTCCATTTCTGCTTCATCTCGAGACATACCACGATGATCAGCGTACCAAATTTTTATTCTGTCCTCCCACATTTCTGGAGTCATTTGATATTGATCTATAACTCTCTGTGGAAGCAAGTCTTCACTGGCAAGCATTCCAGGACGATATGAAACTTCATCATAATCGCCATACTAATAATTAAAATAAAAATTGAATTTTTTTTTATTATACATATAATTATTCGTGACAGAATTGATTTTCATTAAAAATTAATTTTTCTAATGCTATATTCAAATATATATATATATATATACACAACATAAAGAAAATTAAAAGTTATCAAGAATTATAAATAAAATTCTTATAAATAAAATTCTATTTTATATCAAATTACGAATTAATATTGAGATTATTTTTGACTAATTGATTTTAACTAAAATTTAACTAATTGAGAGAAAAAGAACCAATCTCAATTTTAATGAACTTTGTTCAATTTAATCAAATTTAAATCCTTAATCTTAATTTGCAGTCTAATACAGACCTAACTAAAATTATATAGAGTATATTCCATATTATATAATCATAAATAATCAAATTATATAAAATATAAAACATGCTTTATCTTATATATATTGTAAAAAATTTAATATAACAACGCAAGAATATAATTTGTATATTTAATTCAAACTATATTTATATGTTATACATTAACATATTTTATAAATTAGTTTTTAATATAATTAATAATACAGCAAACTATAATACTATAGTTTATAATACCTTTGCTTGAACAGCATAAGAAGCAAGTAATACAGATGCTTCAGGTGGACAATAAATATCCATGGACAATATAGCTTGCTTTACTTGTAAAAAGAACAAATGTTGAGTAACTTCTTGTACTAGTTCTTCAGCTACATCCTCAGGATAAAACTTTGCCAGTAACATAAACGATGTAGTCGGTTGCTGCGAAATACCTTGATCTTGAACTGTAATCAATTCAGCATTATATACAGCATTATATACACTAGCAAATTTATATATTGCAAATATCTACATTTGATCTTTTCCATATCTAAGAATTGAACCAATAGTAAATTGTACTTACCTTTTTTGTCTAATTTTAACCAAGAAATAAAACCCTTTGCATCTTCATATTGAAGTCCAAAATACCATGTCTCTCTTAATCCTATTGTGCGGCAAACCAAGTCAAATAAGTCCCTGCCTGTCGATCTCCACTATACCATAGGAAACTTGTCAGTTTGCGAGATACATTATCAGTTCACGAAATACATAACAATCTCCCAATACTTTTTCACTAACCTCTAGATTAAATTCGAGCTCTGCATCCAAGGTGCAAACTTTGACAGGGAAGGATTTCCCAGACTTTTTTCTCCGGAACGGTGACATCTTATTTCTTACTGTGTACATTCAGCATCCCGAAAGACATGCTGCCTATCGCGAAGATACTCGACTGAATGACAGATTAGACCTTGTGCCGCTGATGACAAATATTTTGGCGCAGCGTCGATGATTTCTCTTTTTTTTTTTTTTTATTTGCCCGTTACAGCACAACGAAACTATGCGAATAATGATCTTACCTAAAATTGTCAATACGGCGTGTTCCCGACATAATTACGAAACACCAACATTTAATCGGCAGGCACGGCGGTTTGTTTCAAGCGTCTGACATTTCTTTTTTCTCATACGCTATTCGCACCATAATACATTAGATTCTACCTGTTTGCTAATTTTATACATATATTCATATATTTTCGTGAGCGTAATTCGTACGTGTTTGCAGGTATTTGGGTTCGCGCGAACTGTATACCGCGAAATCAGAAATTTCTGCTGTTTCTTATAACCGGTCCTAGTTCGAAGCACTGGGATAAACTGATAGGAGCCACTGAAATATAATAAGTGCATTCGGTACTGCCACTGCTCATTGGCTGCGTTCAACGGACACAACTGTTGCAAAACAGTTGAGTAATTCGTAAATAATTGGGTCTAAATTTAGGGATTTAATAGTAAACTAATAATCATTAATCGCTCATCGATCGGATTTTATTCCACTGAATTCGCACTCACTTTAGCTTTGTTGTTCAACGAATGTTAAACAAATTGATATGTGAGTTATTTTTGAACACACTCTAGGTTACACTCCAAAATATTCTTTCCGAGAAAAATTTTACTCAAAATATATAGTAAACGTGACGTATACTATATTATATCGAGTAAAATTTTCCTCAGGGAAGATATAAGGAAGATAACCTGGATGATTTAAATCTTAAGCCATAAGAAAATTAACCAATCATAGTCGAGTTTTCTCACATTTGATTAGGATTGGGGAATTTCTTATAACTTAAATCATCTATTGTAGGTTGGAAAAACTTATGTTCATTTGCTAGAGACGCGATTCACTTACTGCTACAAAACTTTGAAGCGTTTGATTAACCAGAAAAATCAGAAAATTAATCAGAAAAAAAAAATTTTATGAATTGACCAATCAAAAAATGCTTTGAAGTATTTGTAACATCAAGTGGATCGCGCCCTAAAACAGGAGGTCAATCATGTAACTTTACGTGTAATTTTTCACTTTTCATTTTTCATTTTTTACTTTTCATTTTTCACATCGTGATATTTCACATGAAACTTTTCACGTACAACGATTATGTATGTAGCTTGAATGCGTGGAAAGTGAAATCATGAAACATAGTTTTATAGGTTTTATAACTAATGAAAATTATTTTATTGGTATAGTATTATATACATCTTTTAATAATCATATATATATTATATATGTACTACGTATACTTAATCCTAACGCAGTTCTAATCTTCTCTAATTTCAGCATATTTATTTATTAATTCCATAGATTTCCGCCTTTCCGCCACCAAGGTACATGGCGAAAAAGTCACGTGAAAAACACATTTTCACGTTTGAGAGGGTTATATGATCCCGCAAAATCGTATATGATCGTAAGTTCACGTGAAATTTTTCACTTTTCCGCCCTAGGGGAAAAGTTACATGATCGACCTCCTGGTCCAAATTCTCGGATTGAGTTTTTATTACTAATTAATTCGACTCAGATAACTACAGATGGCGGTGTATTTCTATTTGTGAACTTAACTGTAATAAAGTATGCCAATATTAAAGTGAAGAACTCGAATTGAATTATATTAATTCAGTCGTATTATATTTATATTATTTGCAAATATATAAATATATATATATTTCATAATTTATTAAATTATTAATTTCTATTATTTTTCTTAAAAATAAGTTTAAAAAGAATTACTAATTATTATTAATTAGTCCATTACAGTTTATTTTAGTTTAATTAATAATTAATCAACTTATTTTTATATTATTCTTTTTCGATAAAGATCCATCCATAACCTCTCTTCATACAATAAATCAAATTTTTTATGCTTTATGTAGAAAGTTGGTAGTAAAATATTTGATAGAAAGTTAATAATTAGTATGAAAAAATGCAATATAATGAATTGGTTCATTCGAACTTCGAGTTTTATATCCTAGTTTGGTGAATCCATAATCCAAGTTTTAGTAACTTTCTTTCGGCCCGAAAATTTGAATTGCATTGTGGACACAAATCTTGAGATGTCTTTTTATGCTGACATTCGATGCTCATTTTTAACGTTAAAATCAAGTCAAAATCACGTAGTCAAAAATGACCATCCAAATTCTGCATCATTCTGATTTCACGTGATTTATTTTGATGCTAAAAATGAGCATGTCGAATATCAACATGAATTGATATCTATAATGGATCTCAGAAGAAAATATGCACAATTACCGATCGAGACCGAAATACTTTATTAACTTATGGCCTCATTTTTTACATCGCTAGCTTGAATCGCTAGATACACACGCTTGCTCGACAAGTTCTAATGACAACATTAAAAAAAATCACGCTTATTAAAAGTGTCAAATAGAAGATGCGGTGGCGATGCACCGAAAGTAAAGGAAGAAATCACACATACACAAAGAGCTCATATGTGCGCTCAGCGTTTCGATTACTTTGAGAATACATTGACGATCTTCCATCTTATTTCTTTTCGTTGTATGATAGGAATTATAAAACGGGAGAAAATAAGAAAGATAATTTATTTTGATCTGTCATTCTTTACCGTCCGACATTGTCCGAAGGCGGAGAATTATATATGATTTCTCTTTTTTGCTATATCCCCTCCATTTATCTTTCGGTGTAGCTCACGGACTTGGAAATAAAGAGACGGAATATAAGCTAGAAAGGTGAGACACATTCGCCATATTCATCTAGAGTACATATCGTACATATAGAATCACGATGTGTACGTATGCATACATGTCGTGTGTGTGTAGATCTCTTTGTGTATTGTGTTACCAACCAGCGCAAATAGCATGTCACAGACACATATTTATGTGCGAGATGAACAGAAACAAATATGGCGAAGAACGGTTTCCCTCCCGTATCTCCAAGTTTTTATCCCTCTCGTCTAAACTAGGACTTTAGATTCCGTCCCTCTATTCCCAAGTCCGTGGCCGCATCTTTCTTCTGGTACCTCTGATGTCAATTTGCTCATATCAATTTGCACGCAGTCGCATACCGCTTAAAAGAAGGGTGGTTTTTTAAATAAAATAGCACAAATAATAAATAATTGCAGACAAAAGATTAATAATTAAAAATGATAAATAAAATTTCATCCAAATAACAAAACAAAAAAATTTATTTGGATAATGTTCAACTTTGATTGTAAATAAATAAATTAGTTGCATATTTTTTTATATAAATTATTAATGAATAACAATTTTATTTAAAACTTATTGAATAATTATATTTATTTAAATAAATTATTAAAACGAATATAATTATTTAATATTTTTTGAATAAAGTTGTTACTTATAAATTCATTTATTACTTCGAATAAAATTTATTCAAGTTTGTTTATAGGAAATAGAAAAAAAAGTATATTTGCAAATGATTCACAGGTTACTGAAAAAAATGAATAAAGGAAAAAAATCATATAAATGAAAAGAAAAAAAGAGATTTAATTTGTTGTAATAGAAGATACATGTTGGAATGATATTATTTTTAGTGGCAAAAGTAAATTTAATATTTAATATATAATATTTAATATTTATTTAATATTTTTGGATGAAATAAACAAAGGATGATGTGAAGAAAGACAAACTCAAGAATATGAAAAATAAGTCAAGTATGAAGCACAGATGTGAAAATGTACTTGAAGATTTTAAAATTCGGATTTAGTGAATTAGTTTTCATTGATAATATAATGGATAAAATTCTATATCTTAATATTGTAAAAGATAAATTATTTACTTACTAAAAATTTCACAGAAATGGGAATTAAAGACACATTTAAACTAACAACTCGGAACATGAAACTCGAATTGTGTAGGAATATTGTACAAAGTTATTGCAATCTTCAGATATAAATTCCATTGAAAACATATATTGAACATATATTTATGAAACAAATTAGATAGGCGAATAGATGAATACTTCAAAACTTCAAAAGAAATATTAAAATAGCGACTACAAGAAGAATGAGATAATATTGATATTGAATATTTTAAAAAATTATTTGTAATGTGCCTCATACATATGAAAAAAGTCATACATTGAAAAAGATATCTTGTAAGAAATTACTTATTATTATTTATAAGAAAGTTAGTATAAAACTTATTTATATGAACCATTGTCCGAATATTAATGCAATTTTAATATCAGACATTATTTGTTTAAAATAAATTAACAAATGATATAAAGTATATAAATAAAGTTTACATTATTGTTAACTAAATTCAGTACTGATTCAGTACAATATAATCTATAATCAAATATTTTGTTTTCGTCATGAACAAAATTCTAATATAACAGTATAAAAATTGTAATATTTAAATATTAAAGTTTATATTGTTTAACTGTATAATTTCACTGAAATCCCAAACAGCTATAAAATTTTGTATAATATGTATACGAGTTATTTGATTGAAATATTTCATTATGTATTTAAATATTGTTATAAATGTTTATCTACAATTTAATTTAATTCATAACACTGTTTTGCGTACTTTATTATTATTGCTGTTTTATGATTATTATTGCTGTATTACTGTTTAAGTATTCATATGAACCATAATTAAATAAATGTTTAATCACTGTAACTCTAACAAGCTCTCTACAAGTGCTGAAATATTTATGATCACTATGAGTTCTATAATTAAATCATTAAGAATTATTAACAACACTATTTTTAATACTTAAAATAAGTTATTAATCACTAGCTTACTAATATTAATAAGAGATATCTACAAATTAGTGATAGAAAGGGACAAATGCATTCATGTCTAAGGAAATTACATTGAAAAGACGAAAAGTCTCTTTTTTTTTCAATAAATTTTTATACAAATATCAATTTTTATATTTCCTTTGTTTGTTTTCTTAATAAACTGTCGTAATTATAAATATTAATTTCTATTACTTTTACTGGGTAATTATTTTTTATTAAAAAGATATATGCAGAACTTTAATATCTCAATTGTTATATTAATTGTTTCAGTCATAATATAATATCATAGCATGAGTAAAGAGAAGCCAATTTAATTATAATTTTCTTAATAATTTATCCTTGAAATGACAACAATAATGATGAATATCGTTTATTATTTAAATATCATTTTAACGCAAAAGCCTCATTCTAATACTATAACGCGTAAAAATATATTAAAAGAATTTATTCACGTACAGAAAACAAAGATATTAATTATTTGGTTGTCTACTATTCCAAATTCATAAAACAATATTGTTATCTTCAATTACAAGGGCTGGCTGGCTGGCTTCCTGACTGCAACATAATAGATTGTACAGAGAGCGTAGATGATATAGTGGCTGCCGTCACAGCATCTGAATGATGATGATGATGATGATGATGGTATAGCGCTGAAGCATAATACTGTTGATGATGATGTGCCAGATGAGAATGATGATGATGAAGATAACCGCTTGACATTCTGTCATTGTTGTTGTCATTATTATTGTTGTTATTATTATTGTTAACAGAACTGTCGTCATGACGATTGTGATGATGATGATGATGATGATGATTGTTGTTGATTGTAGAGCATAGTGACGAAGTTGGCGACGAGGACGACGAGGAATTCTGTACGTTACAGCTGTTTGCCAGAATGTCGTGTACAGTGTGAGGACTCGGCCATTGTAAAATGTTGGTCGTTGTTTGATGGCTACTGCTGTTATGTACTGCCGGAGGCGGCGATGATGACAACTTACTTGCTGACGATGGTGCAACTGGAAATGCAATAATAACATATAGGTAGATAGATTTTTAATTTCAATATCAGCAATTAATATCAGAATGGAAAAAAATAAATAAAATATATGTATTTCGTGTTAATTTTTTGTTAGAACTGAACGTATATATTTAAGATTGTAACGATATATTTTTTTTTTATGTTTAGATTAGGGAGTCGATTGTATATTTTTATCGATTTTTCTCATTTCTTGTACTTCATCGGAAGGATCTAATAGCGTATGTCCCAATAGCACATTCATATTGGCAGATGCTTATGTTATTATAGGAATTTTTCAATGGGCCATTAATCAGAAAATTTTATATCTAATTGACTAATTAAGCAAATTTGTATATATAAGCAATTTTAGTCTCGTTTTTTTATATCTTATGATAAAATATCCGCGATTGACTATAGGCACGTGAAAATATGATATTTCTATGCTTATAGCTTTATATAATCAAATATTACGGATAATTTTTTTACAGAAACTATTCTAATAGGAATAATAATCAACAGCGATCGATAAACATTATGAAAAAACAAAAATAAATTATTATTGATTTTATGCAACAACACCTTAATTTTAGTTGGGAACGTTTTTCTTTTTGTAACTTGCATGAAATTTTTTAATTTCTTAATGGCTAAATTCTATGTAAAGCGCATGTATATATTTTATAATACTTGACATTAACTACAGATAAATATGTGCATGTGCACTTTAAAAATCCAGCTTATATTAATTGTAGAGTTGTCATTTTAAATAATCTAAAATGTATATGAATATTCCATAGTACGTGTTTATGTATTTATAATATAATAACAATAATAATATAATAACAATAAGAAAAAAATATACATGAATGATTTACTCAATTTATGTAAATTATAAGTATGTTGCATATAAATTATTTATATATGTGTAATATATAACAAAATATAATTTGCTTATATCTAACAAGGGGACGTTACCGATTTTGAATTCGATTAAAATTCGATGGGAATATAATGCATTCCCAATAATCGATTTATGATCGACTGAAATATAATAAGCCATATATTGTCAATTTCCTCCTTTCTTTTCTGTGTTTGATTATATTGTTATATCAAGTATTATTACATTAAATATTTTATTAATTTAACAAGTTTATTATAAACGTTTTCATCTATGCAATCAAAAACATGTAATATAATAAATGTTATGTGCTTCAAATCCAATAAAAAGAAAACAACAAAAATCGGAATCATATAACATTAAAATGTCATTTTTATCGTTATCTCTACTATGATAGATAAAATATAAAATACAAATATGTAATGACATTTAAACAGAAACAAGAAGGAAGGTAAATTTACAGAATTAATATATAACTATATATAACTATATAACTATATATAACTATATATATAACTATATATATATAATATATAACTATATATATAATATATAACTATATAATATATATATATATATATATATATACTAATATATAATATATTAATATAACTAGTTATTAAATTAAAATTAATTAAAAATTATCATTTTCGATCAAATTTTCAATCATTCAGAAATAAATATAAATATGTGTTGACTAATAGTTAAATGAGCATTCAATCCATTGGCTTATAAGATTTTGATTATGCTGAATATATATTATGATATTAAAAATATATTATGATAATATATTATAAGATTAAAACATTTGTTTAAATATAAGAGGTAAAATAGAATAAAATTTTAGATAAAATATACTATATATTTAAATTATATTTCAATTTAATTTTCAGTCTTTTACAATTACAGAGCATGTTTAGATAAATACACAGAAAAAAATGATGTTAAGTTAACAGTATCACATAATTGAAAATAATCTTACTAATTTAATAAAAATATTTAACAAAGTCGTGCAAATGTTATTAATGTGTAATAACATTGTTAACGTGTAATATATTGGGAAATATCGCCTTTCAAAATATTTAAGACATAATTTGATAAAGTGCGACATGTTTGTATAAACTGTAACGCTATGCCTTAAAAATCCTTATGAATTTTTTGAACAACTTAAAATTTTCGCAAATTATTCGCAAATTATAAATAATGAATCAATTTAAAAATAAGTAATTATAAAATAGATTACATATTTATTTTTAATAATTTATAATTTTAAATCGATTCTACTTTTGTAGAACTTAAATTTAGCGAACAATAAATTTTAGTTATAATGATATGGAATGGTAAAGAAAAATACAAATAAATAAAGAAAGTTATTATTTGAATATAAAATAAGGTTCCCAAAGTTATTATTTTTACGCTATTTTCTTACTTCTTTATCAATTTTCAAAAAATTAATTTCAAAATATTGTCCTTAAATGATAATACAATGGTGGTCAGGTATGTATGAATATGATCAAATTTAATATTTTTTTTTACCAAAATATTCATTTTTCAATTCTTTTATTATGATACGTAACGATATAATAAAATTGAATACTATTTCAATTTTCAATCTTATATGGATCCAACATTAAAATATTCATAATGTTTATCAATTTTTAGGAGAATATTAATAAAGAAGGATAGGGAAATCTCTCGCTCGAAATCTTTATGTATAAATTACCAAACACAAAATACTAACCCTGATGATGATGATGTGCGATGGAAGGCGGTGCCGTCGGATGATAAGGCGTCGGTGGGTATGGCACTGGACAAAGGGCTGCACCAGCCGCTGCGGCAGCCGCATAAAGGTGGTGATGATGATGATGATGAGCTGAATGATGCGGATGATGATGGTGCATTGTCGTCGTTGTGCCAACTTTATTTCTTAATATTCTTGATATACTGGATACTGAAGGAACGTTATACTTGTCGCAAACGCCATCGGATAACAGTCGATCTCTGATCTCCCAAGCAAAAATCCCTGGGTCTTTTAATTTCAATTGTTTGATGTACTGTACGACTTTCGGTGTAGTCACACGCGGCTTGCTGCCACCAATTGCGCCTGGTAGAATACTACCTGTTTCATGATAGCGTGCCAGTATCTTACTGACGCATCCATGGCTTACTCGTAATTGTCTCGAAATATCGCATGGTCTAATACCCAATTGTGCGAGTTCGACTATCCTCAATCTGACGGCGTTCGGAAGTGGTCTTCCATTAACGAATACACCTCCTAATTGATTCACTTCACCATATTGCTGTTGATGTTGTTGTTGCTGCTGCTGTTGTTGTTGTTGTTGTTGTTGTTGATGTGATTGTTGTGATTGTGCTCCAATTTCGGTACTACTATTCTCTGTAACATAATTAATTGATCTTATTACGTACATCATTGCGTAAGCAAAAATAGAATTCTCTATTGGAACACATTAGTTAATTATTATTATTTTATTCAATTTAATATAAGATAGATCATTTTAATTAATGGGATTAATCATATTGTGATTTGTGGATTACCATCGTGTTATAAACCATTGTTAATGCCAATATTTCGAAAACATTGTAGGTCACTTCATCAAGGCGAGAAGCAATAGTAATTATAACAAAAATGATTTATGACACGGTGGTAATCTATAAACCACAGTACAATTTTGAAAGAAATAACCACGAAAGCATCAAGAGTATAACCAATTTCATAATCAGTTATATCAAAAAGCATTATCTCATAAAAAGAAATAATTCAAATTTTGCAATATTTATATCTGCCATATTGTATTCTCCATATTTTTGATCTAGCTCTTTAAAATTTCTAAATCTTTTTGTAACACTACATCTTATAATATTATATGCACGGAAAATTATATTATGTAAATGTTTCCATGATAATACAAACTTATTTATTATATCAAATGTAATATATGTCAAATATACATATATTATGTGACAAGTAAAAAATTTGGGAAAGCATTTATAATAATAACTTTAGTTTTACGGCTTATGTGTAGGATTATAGAATTAGAACCCAAACGATTCTTTTCTCTGTTTGTGGGGAAGAAACTGAAACGTCTTCACCCTCGTACTAGTTAACTGGAACAGCCCGCTGCTCCGCACAAATACACTTATATTTACGTATATCGTCGCCAATAGGCAGATGACTGTGTAGACTGTCGTCTCTCTTTCATTAAAGATGTGTGTTACATGCGTGTAAAATGACTACACGCGTCGGAAACTTTGATCTTGGCCATTTATCACTGCTTGTGAGAAAAAGTCTAATAATATTACATGTACAGACGTCGTACGCATACGAATGCATATAATGTGTTCATGCGTATCACATATGCGTACTTAGAACCTCGTAGAAGCACTACGGATACATACGTACCTCATCTTCGTCTTGAAACATTTTGTCTATGTCTAGTGAAAACGTTTATAATTTTGCTAAGAATAGCAGTAAGTATTTTAACGTGTGTGTTAGAAGGTGTTTTCTGCGAAACTATTAAAGGTAGCGACGAAATTCTTTTTGCAGTTTTTATGTTGGGGCCTTTTACAAGATGGATAGGGTGCCGCCCGGATAGGGTGTTGCTTTCTTTACAAAAGACAAGAGACGACATCCTATTTTTTTAAATAAAAGAATATTCTTGCACTTTTTTAAATAAAAGAATATTTTTGCATTTTTGCATTTCATAAGCTTACAACACACACACACACACACACACACACACACACACACACACACACACACACACAAATATTTTTCTATCTTTTGTATAGTTAAAGTTTGTATAGTTTAAGTTTTTGTATAGTTAAAGAGCTAAAATATTTTTTAATAAGTTGTAGACATAGATTATAGACATAGATGTTAATACAAAATCACTTTCTAATAAATATTCAAAATGTTGTTTACTTCCAAACACAATTGTTAAAGATGGTATTATTATATTATTCTATTATATAATACAATATTAACTTCTACGTAACAATTCGACAATTCAGCGTTCATCTTTGTTTTCTTTCTTGATTTGTGACTCTTTTATATAATCAACCGTTTTGTTTTTTTGTTTTAATGATACGACTACCGAATTTATTTATTGTTAAAATTTTATGTCTATCTTTTCCTTCTTGGCTTCTTTGAATTAACTTTTTCAAATTATTTATTTTTCACATTGACACATTAACATTAACTAATCACAGAGAATATAATCTTTAAAGCTCAATTTAAAAGTATTCATCCCTTGTTGGCACCAAAAATTTGAGATTATTTCTTTTACATTGTTATGCTATTATGTTTTTTATTTATTGTGAAACACTGACAATTGGAAACAAAATCGAAATGTTCATTTTTAAAAATGTGTATCAATGTATATTTTATTAAATTATATTTTATATGGATATTTGCGCCTCAATTGTATTAGATTCTTATAACTCTTTAACTTCTATTTTTTCTTTATTAATATAATACAAATGATAATAGATACAAATGCTTAAATGTTTTAAGTATTTCTGTGCAAATTAAATGTTTTAAGTATTTATGTGCAAATTAAATTATATGATTCTTTTTAAATCTTTTCAAGATTTAAAAAGAATACTACTTACTGGTTTAAGGAGAATACCTTACTGTCGAGCCTTTAGTAAAACTAACTGAACATTAATGTAATGCGGATCATTAAGTTCAAATTATTGATATTTAATCATATATCTCACAGATCGTCACCATAAATATATAGAATTTTTTATTAAAAAAAAAATTATTTCATTGAATACAGCAAGCCTCAAGAGACATGAGTGTCTCGTCGCCAATTTCACGCGTAGCAAAGATGGCGCGGAACGGCGGCCTCGTAACTTTTGTATATACGTGAGTCGTTGATGAACGGAGTCAACATTTTTATATCTCAATAACAACTGTATCACGATTTTAATTTTAATTGAATACATTTGATCAATAAAATTTAAGTTATATAATGAAAGTATTTTCAGTTTTCTTACCGTACTGTACGAATGCAATGCAAAACCCAAATGTATAAATTTTTGTTTAAAAAATGTCAACGTTGTCATCGTAAAAAAATTCAGCGTGATTTTTTTTACTTTTGATAATATTTTTTTATTTTGATGTAACATTTTCTAATAGAAATTCTTGACATAAGTTTTTAAATGTTTTTTGAGAAGTAAAAATTAATATTGAAAGGCATGTTAAATTAATATTTGAATATATTGAAAAATGTTCGAAATATATCCGAAAAATATAAAAAAAGATTTGATATATTTATAAAAAATGTCTAAGATGTATTACAAAATATTATAATATCTTTATATACAATATATTTTATTTTATTGCATCGAGATATATCGATACATTTCCCAATGAGAAATGATAATGGAATCGATGTCGAATCGACATTAATTCGACATTGAAATTATCATCATCTTGAGATATGTTTATAATTAAATTTGTGGAAAAATGGGAGTATTCATATCATTTGACAAGTAATGTAATAATTAATGTAATAATGTAATAATGTAATAATTTTTTTTTAATAATTTCTTTTTAAGGCTTTAGCATAAAATAAATTTGACTTTTAATTAATTATATGTTCTCTACTATTATTCATAACATGTCACTTACCTATTAATTTTCAATTTTTTGTTTGAAAAACATAACATAAAGATATAACATAAATTTGTTTACAAGTGGTGGATGTTTCAATTATAATTTTTTATATAATAATATTTCTTACAAAATAGCGCTTATTCTAAAATCGAACTGATAAAGATTAAAAATTATTGTTAAGGGGTAAGAAATTGCAGACGTAGAAGGCTTGCATAGCAAAAACATATCACTATGATCAGTGGCGGCGTCGGCAGTGATGTCGGCGGCGGCGGCGGCAACGACGACGATTTCGTCCAAAACTCCTCTTCCAAGAATTATGTAGCTACAACGTAGACTTCTCTTTTTCGTTGCGCTTTTCTTATTTATTCATATTTTCTACGCGCGCGTCTGTTGCTTAAATGGTATACCAGCCTGTCCGTGAAAAGAATATCCGATGATAGTGTACAAAAGTGTACATTCATACACAATTTCCATAATAAATCGATATACCATGTATTCTGTATGCAAAATAATCGTTACCTTTATCATATATTTTTTTATCATAACAATTTTTATATTACAATTATAATTTTATTGCAATTTTCAGTGTATGTAAAATTATCTAACAATTTCAAAACAATTTCAAAATAGTATATGTTGTTTATTTGGCATCGCATATTTAATACTAGATATGATTATTTAATTTCCTTTACTTTTTTTATTCATTTTATTTCATTATTTTTTATAATCATTGTTATTATTATCATTTATCATTGTTATTGTTATATATTATAATAATTCTTAAAAGATTAAAATCAATTCCTGAAATAATTCTTTTTAACTCTTTCTTTTAATTAATTAAGAAATTACAACTAATGAACGTAATATAATGTATACGTTGTACGTAACGTCTCATATTCTGTTACATGGCAATGTTGTTATTATATATATTTCTATGTTCTATCAATTTATATCGCAACTATGTGTACGTCTACTTGGTATTACGAGCAATTATCGTGTGACATGAAGAAAATTATTCATATAATCATACATTTCCAATATTTAATTTCAATCATAGAATACTTAAAAAAATATAAAATAAATTATTTTCACACAATCTGTAATTTTTTATCCGCAATGACATATATATATGAACAACTGTCGAAATACGCCATCTTCACAGATGACAGCTGCTCACGAGCTACAGCAAAAAATATTTCAGAAATATTTCAGGAATGTTTCACTGAATTGAAACATATGAAAACATTGTGAAATATTTTTGCAACAGCTCTGAAACTGAAATTTGCAATAGTAAAATATTTGCGATTCTTGCACTTGGCACCTTACAGAAAGATAAATGAAAGGTTTACAGCTTTTCTGAAATATCGCTGAAAGATAAATAACTGAAATCTTTATGAAAGCACTATATAAGCGAATGCTATATATGTATTACACATATACATACATATGTACAGATTGCACCTCCAAAAATCTCACCGCATTCCTAGCAATCACGAATGCGCGTAATGTTGGACAGTCGTATTTCGCCACGCGCTTGCATTTGTCAGTGAACCGAGCAGAAATGTGCTTATTCAGTGATCTTTAGTCACTAATTTTTTGTTAACTTTTATTATTATAAATATCGCAAAATGAGGACTTGTCTGTTTAATTTACTTTGCTCTATTTATGAGTAATGATGTTAATTTACATCGAGTACTCTATATATTTAAATGATTGAAGATGATAGTTTAAGTGATAGCGGCAGTTTGACATTTAACGCTATATTACTATTCGGCTTATAATTAATTCGATCAAAGTCTCTGTAACCTCGTCATAAGTAGAGGAATATCTGTCATGCTTTTTAAAATCAATTTTTAATTTAATTCAAGTTTTAATGTAACTTTTAATTAAGTTTTTTATTCATGCAATTTTTATGGTAATTAACTTTATAAACATTTTTAATTTTATAGCTATTTTTTTTACGTATTATGATGTATGTGTGTATTTTATAATTAATACGACATAAACACGTCAAATTTTTATTTTTATGTTAATTTAAATTAATTAGATTTTTTTTATATAATATAATTAAATTGAGATTAAAAATATTTGCGGGTGTACGTATATTTAATAATTTTTTTATGTTATAGTAACAATACTTGAAGCGTTATAAATATCTGTTATTATAGTATGCGATAGTCAAATATATGAAGAATTAGTTAATTTTAAATAAAATGAAAATAGAAAAAACTTAATCTCTAATATAAATTTTTTTTAGATGGAAAGAAAATGTAGAAAGGACAGTAAATGGTGTTAAAAAAGAATATTTTTCCATTAATCATTCTATTTTCAATTCTTTTGATTTAAAAAAGAATTATTAAAAATAAATTTAAATATGTTATAATGCCGAAATCTCAATATTTGTAGTATCTAATGCTGATATTTTGATAATTATACAATTCTAATTAAATAAAAAAAAAGAGATATAATAATTGATTCATTATAAAATGATAAAGAATATTGTGCAAATACGTAAGATGCATATGTTTGTATGTATATGATAGATCAGATATAAATTTTAAAAACCGTACAGAAAAGTGAAGTTAAAAACCAAACACCACAACATGACACGAAGTGGGCGTGTTCAAACGCATGATGAATGTCAGTGTCACTCCCGAAACACATGTTTCGCTTACGTAGATACTACAGAAACGCGACCAATGTTTGTCTACCATCCAAGCCGCTAATTATCGGCACCGTTGTCGCTGCCTTTGTCGGCTCCGACACTTTATAGAAATGTGAATCTTTGATTTAATTTCCGTAGAAGCTCAAACGCACGTGTCGTAGATTAGGCCCTTTGATGAAGAGACGAAAGAACTTTTAAAATTAATTAAAAACTGTATACAATTATTCTATGTTTATGTTAAAAATAAATTTATTAAGCTGAATTAAGAATAAGAATTATGAAAGAAGATACATAAAGTAATTTTTTTAAATCTTTTTCTATATACGTATTGAATTATAAACGTATTATTATAAAAAATTATTTTATTAAATTTTTCTTATATCACGAAGAAGCATATACGTTACTAATGTTGTTGAAGATAATCAAAAATTGATATGATAAATGTCTTTTGTAAATATTAATTACAAATGTAATATATTATTCATTTACAAATTTTCGGATAAAAATATAAAAAAATTATTGTTTTATTATAATTATTTTTTTATATTTTTATTCGAAAATTTGTAAATGAATAATATATTATATTACATTTGTAATTAATATTTACAAAAATATTACTTTCAAACACTTATATATCTCCGCAATCTTATATTTTTACACAATTATTTACTCATACTTTCCCGTACTTTTAGGCGTTTATACCTCCATACATGGGCACTTAACTTTCACATACCCACATAATTTCATAATTTTATATATTCACATTTTTACATTTCTACACAGTCACTTCTATACTTCTACACTCCCACTTTCCACATTTATATATTTAAATTTCCATGCACTTATAATTTCACATATTCATATATTCACACTTTCTCATAATTATACATGCATGCACTTATATTTCCAATGCCCACACATCTACATACTTATATTCCTGCATATATATTCACTTTGCTCAATCATTTACTTATTCACTTCACCTCATCTATCACATCCCCATCTACTTATTCCACCCTATTTCACTTTATCCCACTTCAACCCCATTCAACCTCATCCACTCTATTGCACACACCCAATTTTACTTCATTTCATCCTATCTCTATCACATTTCGCTTTCCATCTGTCTTTGTCATCTCATCACTATAATATCCTCATATATACCCATACATATCTATACATTTTTCCCTATACAAATTTTATTTGAAATATTTTTTAATTATTTCGATGGTATTTAAAATATATAGTATATGTAAAGTTTTAAATAATTTCAAATTTTTAATCTATTTGATGATTATTAAAGAAATTATTTAAAAAATAATATTTATAAGTTTAGCCAAATATGAAAATAATTTTATCGAAAATAATTTTATCATTGAAATGTTCAAATAGGTTGTTAGAATATTAAAAGTTTTTATAATATACACATTTGTTTATATTTTTTAGTAAGAAGAACTTTCAGAATATTATAAAAATAATTTGAGAAATCTTTCTCAAATTGTTTCTGTATAATATTGGAACAATGGAAATATATTTGTGATCTTCTGAGTATCAAATTATTTAAAAAATGATCACTGAAAATCACTTGTAAGATCATAATGCCGTCAAAAACTGAAGCATATAAACATGAACGAGATGAAGAGTTAATCAAGAAGTCCGGTGAATGAATCATAGTCGATCGTGATATTATGGGTACGCAATATTTATCTTCTTTTTTGTTTTTTTTTTTTGAATTGTTCCTGGTCGGTAATAGGTCACACACAACTCTGATTTCTACCTTTTCTCTCTCTCTTTATTTATCTGTCTAGCTTTCTCCTTCTCTCCTTTGATCGATTTTTTTCTTCTTATTGCATTCACAAAGATATACATGTCTTGACCGAACGTAATATAAGAATAATAATAATAATCGACATCGTATAAGACCCATAAAGAAAATTGCCTGGTGATTTTATTAGCGCGGTGCAAATCATACGTCAAAAAAGTTCCTTCCCAATTTACAAATACTACTACAATGTTTTATTTGTAATCTTTTCTTGTATATCAAATAAATACTTTTACAGGTTTCGTCTAATGGAAATTCTTTTAATTAATTATCAATATCAAAAAACAAACAATCCAAGAAATTTTTAAGTTTCCATACTTCTATTTACAAAAGTTAATCCTTTGTTTCAACATCTATAAGAAAATTATATTTCCTTTAAGAATATTTTAATAGTAACGTACACATTTAATTCTCATTATTTATTTATATTATCATTAATTTTGTTATGTGAATATAAATTATGAAATATCTCATAAATATCTCATAAAATATTAAATTCTTTGCTTTATTCTAACTTTATTCTAATTTTATTATTTTTATATGCAAAACATTTGGAAGAATTATATTATATAAAAAATTATATAATTTTATTTAAAAAAATAGAATATTACGTCTTTTGCCTGTTTTTTAAAAGATCAACGGCGATATTTTATCTGGGGTCCCAGCAACCATAAAAACTACAAAAAGAATTTCCTCATTATCTTTAATAGTTTCGAAGAAAATACCTTCTTGTATAACACTTTATGTGATACTCCCTATATGTATATTCATATAATCATATTTTTAAATAAAAAAAATACGATAATTGTTATGTTTTATATAAAAAAATTGAAGAAACTGACCATCATATTTTTACTTAAAAAGTTAGCTCAAAACAATGATTTAATAGTGAAATTATATTTAATTTCTAGTTATATATATTTCAGTTTATGCGTATGTCGTCATTCAGAATACATACATATAGAATTCACATACACAATTAAAATTAAATTATTTAAAGAAAAAAGTATTCTAAAAAGAATGTTAACTTTCAAAGAAATATGATGCTGTAATTTATATAGAATATGATATTTGACTATATATTTATAATTTCTCTGAAATAAAACGTTGAGCGTTTTAATTACATATGTCTGATAGTTTGTATCCAAGACACGAGCAATAATGGATGTTAATACGAAAATCGAGCCAAAAGTTGTAATTAAATCGCATTATTATTCTATTCATTGTTTTGTAGTAATTGTATTATTAATATAATTCAATTAATATAATTCAAATAAAGGTTCAAAATAGGTATGTAGATAATTTGTAGATGAATAATTTTTAGGCAAAATGTTTTCTTCGTGTTTAAAAATATTTAATGTGTCTAAAAATGGCTGATTAAACATAAAATGAAGATTTATGCAATATAAGCTGTTTATGTTAATGACACATGTGTTTGTTTTGTTATATAAACAATCATTGTTATTGTTATATAAACAATCAAAACATATGATCATACATCAAAACATATGATCATATTGCATCAATTAAAAAATATATTTCATCTTGACATTTTACGTCAAATATGTTATTATCACATACAACAGTAAGCAGGCTATACATACATATATATAGGTACATATATATAGGTATATGAGTGAAAACTGAGAGTATCTTAAATTCTCGTATTTTAATGACTGTTGGAACGATTTAGTTTATAATAGGTTGGTTAAATCAATAGTTAAAAGATGTCGATTTTTGCCTAAAAAGTAACATAAATTATACTATTATATAATTATGTAATTTTATAATTTTTAAACTGACGATTATAAAAATGCCAATTTTATTTGTTTAAAATCATAATAAAATGATCAAAATTCATCTTAAAGATATTGAAATAAGTCTTTTCTGATATTAATATTGTTAGTGATAATTTCGTTGTAATTATTTAATTATTAATATTATAGCTTATTTCTATAACAAAAATAAATTTAAAGATAAGTTTCACTAACAAAGGAGGTTTTACAAATTTATAGGAATAAAATTTCTGTACGTTTCATACAATCATATATTTCAAGTTTTGTTTTCAATTCAAATAATAATATAGTCTTGTTAAATTAGTAATAATATTAATAAATAATAATGTAAATATATATATATATATATATATATATATATTCTTTTTATAAATACTATTATTTATAAACATTTAAATGAGTAAATTAATCAATAACATTATTTTTTCAATTAGATTTGATGCTGTTAATGCGTAAATTTTTCTCTGTGTATTTGAAAAAAAATGAGAGGATTTATCTCTCTCATAGTACCTTACTTTGTTAGATCACGTCCATTCGTGTTTTATGTTCATGCGCCTCTATCCATTGCTTGGTATGACGCGATTCTGCCGTTTCGCTCGATTGCTCTGTTCCGTTCGCCCGTATCATTTCTTTCCGTCGCCCGCTGTATCTTTGTTGTCCATCATCCACCGTCATTTACTACAGTGTTTTTGCGCGCTCCGATGTTGCCATTACAGAATGGTATATTTGTATAAGGTATGTGAGTATGAATGACTGCATTACATTAAAACAAAATATATCAGATATACATATACATACACGCGGTTATATAAATAAAATCTCTTATTGCTTCGACCAATTCTGACTTAACATTCAAATAACAATAAAGATATAACTTTTATGAAATGCAAAATAACTTATTGAAAATAATTCTAGAATGCTTTGGTAGATTAATTAAAAATATAAAATTCAAATATTTCATAACTTAAAATGTAGCATAAGTTCTTAACGATTAAAAAATAATTATTTACATTAAGAAACACCGCACTGATCAGTTTTATATTCATATATATATATATATATATATATATATATATATATATATATATATATATATATTAAAAATTTATTAAAAAGTTATGAATAAATAGAATGATTATATATAATATATTAAATGCCATAATTTGAATTATATCAAGTATAAGTTCGACAATATTTGCATATTTATGTGTTTAAGAAAATGCTTAGACAGAGGAGGGGCGGAGTTCTAACTTTGGTTCCAAATTAGATTCAGGTTTGGTTAGGGGAGGTTTTTTCAGGGCGGAGAGAGAGGGGCTGCGCCCCTTCTCTAGTCAAACGTTTCCTTAAATATGCTTGTATACAAATAACATAGAATTCAGAGTTCAGTAAAGTACAAATTATGGCATTCCATATACATTTTTCTATTTTATTTATTATAATAAAAAATGTTAATAAAAATTACAAAATTCTTGAAAAATAAATGTATTTTATCTTAAATAAATAATTTAATTAGAAATAATTAACTTAGTTGCGTTCTAACGGTTGAAATAATTATTAATATAACATATTGCTTTAGTGATAAATATAGTTTTAATCACATATAACTTAACATAAATATATTATAATATAATATTATATTACGATAATAATATATTATAATATAACATAAGTATTCACTAAATAATAAACACATCAATAACTAAGAATATATATTATTTAAATTGACATTTCTTATCTAATAATGTATATTGTATCGAAAGGAATATTTTTTTAAACTATAAAGCCAAAATTATTTTCGTTATTTTATAACATTTTAATAAAATAACAATTAAGAAATAATTGTTGTGCAATTAAGATTTGTTGATATATTTGTCTCTAATATTTACATCTACTTTTAAAAATGTTAAAAATAACGATAATTATACATTTCTTAAAAAATAAATTAATTTAATAATATAACAATATTTTTATAAAATACTGGTTATGTTGTATTATTGCTATTGAAATACTAATAAAATAAATACAAAGGCTTAAATTTGTGTATAAAAAACTTAAGATATAAATTTAAAATAAAAATCTTTGATAATTTTTTTACTTTGATAATTTTTTATGAATAAATTTTTATTAGGTATATATAGTTTATTATTTAATATATTTTTTCTACTTATTAGGACATAGTTCCAAATATAAGAAGGCATAGTTTCTTAGTCGGTAGTCAAAAGGAGATTCCGACAGCTAATACAATTGTTTGTAGAGTCCTCTGTCAACTGAACCAGAACCCTATTTCAATAACATTCGTAGAAGATGCATTCATTATTTAACTGAAACAAACAGCACTAATTGAACGCTAATGAACCAGTAATGTTCAGCTTCTGTTCTATATGTAAATACAGTTTGCAGAGCACCTGGTTCTTTCATAAAAGAGTCACAAAAGAATCACTTTGTCAACGAAGTTATTACCTGTAGATTTATTTAGACATGAATTTGCTCATATGCTGATTATTATTAAAATAAATTAATCACAAAGCTACAAATATTATTGTACACAAATAATAATTTAAAGTTTTGCTCTTTATTCTTAAGTATTAAGTATTATTCTAAGTATTTTATTTAAAAACTAATTTGCATTTACTTGACATAACATAATTTTGATATATAACTTCATATGTAAAAAGTTATAAAATTAACACTAAAGAAATAAAAGAATGAAATTAAAACTAAAAAATTAAAATTTAAAGTTTAATTTTAAAGTCAAATTATATATAATTAATACAATATATATATATATATATATATATATATATATATATAAAATAAAAGCTATACTTATAAATATACATATACATATTGTATGTACAAAATTATTTATGTCAGAAAAAAGTGTGCATACGAGAAAAAAATTTGTTTTTTCAATTTGTTATTAAATGATATATATAATGCAACTTATGCGCAATATACCTTTCAACAAATTGTAAAATTTCGGAATATTAGATATTTATTATAAAAATAATTTCTATTAAAATTTTTTAAAGTATTTTTTTATTTTAAAATAAATAGAATGGAACACGAAAATATCTAAATACACTCAGTTTTTTTTAACAATTTTTTATTTATATTAATAAACTTGAAATGTATGTTCGTTTACATGTATACATGTATGTGTGTATGTACGCGTACATACAAGCGCTCATGCGAATATAATTGTATTCATTTATGATGACTTTGTAATATTCGAATGTTTTATCTCTTTTGCGCTTCAAATATATCTCATTACATATCAGGGTCTTGAACTGTACTAACGAGCAGTAGTTGCGAATTAGTGTCACTGACTTTGGATATTGTTCACATTATTTGCAGGAAAGTAAAACACAATATTTTAATATGTACACAGATTTTAATATTTTAATATTATTTTTAAGTTATATGTATATCATTTTTTCTATTATTTGATTAAATTATTTATAATATGTATAGTATAATGTATATACTTATACTTCAATTATAATATAATATTACTATTAGTTAAGTTAGCGCTAAATAATTATAATCCTATGAATATTGTTATTGCATTTCCGTGTTATTAAAATTAATATTCTATTGATCGTGAGAATATTTAATCAAGAATTTGAAAAGTAAAATATTTAATAACAAACTCCACATACAACTTACATATATTTTACATCAAAAAATATATTTTATAATAAAAATATATATTTTTTATATTATAATATATTTTTATTATAAATTTTTTTACTCAAAATTATAAATTTTTTACTCAAAATTTTGCATAATTTAAATACATTTAGATTGTTAAAATATATTATAAAATATATTATAAATATATTATATAAATATATATATATATATATATATATATATATGTGTGTGTGTGTGTGTGTGTGTGTGTGTGTATTATACCATATGTATTATTATGTATTACTATTATTTATTAAAATTTTATTCTTATTATTTATTCTTTGCAAATAAAATCCAAAAATTATATTTTTGTAAATAATAATATTTTAAATGTTATTATAGTAAAACAGAATTTTTTATATATTATTTATTTTATCTTGAATAAAGACGAAATTGAAAGTATACTAAACTGTATTATATGACACTATATAAGTTTTCTTTTATCAATATTAGCATTTATTTTTCAAAGGACATCTAAAAGATCTGTCAAAATATAACACTGTTTCAACTGCAAACGCGGTTAATTTAAAAAAAAATGCAGTTCTGTTGTGTCAAAAGCACGCAAATTTATTCGATGATGACGATGACAACGACGTAGACATTTTTCTTAAATTTATCTCTTTGGGCTTAGCATTATGATATGTTCATTCACGAGACAGAGGGGAAAACTAAAAACACTTCGATATAATTTAACCCTCAGCTATCGATTGAGTCTAGTCAGAACTTAATCGGTGTAGCCGAGATATGAAAATCTGAGAGGTCCGCTTATCTCGACGGCGTTAATAGAGTCACGGGCGTCTTGCCGTCGTTCCATGCAAAGTTTGCTGCGCATGAATTTGACGCCGAGATAGTACTGTGTCTCTTGATCGTGAAGTGGTAATAACCGCAAAATAAACTTAAATGTGGATGAGAAGTATTTCATTATGTGTGTGTATGTGTGCATGCGCACGCGTCGTATGTGTGTTTATGTATGTGTTCATGCGTATTACACATGTACATTCACCAACAAAATACACACACACAAGTACGTTCGTACACATACATACATACATACATACATACATACATACATATATACATACATGCATACATATATACATACATACATACATACATACATACATACATACATATGTGAAATGAAAATATTAATTAATTATAATTATTTATATGATATACAAACATATTATTATAAATGATTTTTATTAACTGAGTATTTATATAACAAATAAAAGTTTTATGCATCAATTTTAAGAATAAATCTAAAACGATAAAAAGTGTTTTATTTGTGACAATGAAGATCCTACATCTTTTAGATACATGTATATATAAATAAAATATTACTTTTCATAAATTTGAAGTTTATTAAAATTGAAACTTACATATTATACAAATAATTAATTAATAATAGTAATTAATAATAATTAACTTTTATGTTTGATAATTATGATATAATGTGTATGTATTATAAATTATTATATTTATAATATTCTTAAATTTTTTATTAAATTACATTTTTATAATGTAACTAATAGTGTAATTTTATGCATATATTATATGAGATTTGAAGTGAGTTCAAATCTTACGAACTGTTCGAATATATTTTCAATTTGAAAAATTCAAATTATTTAACATTCAATCATTTGAATTATATATGATGCTAGAAAAAAAAATAACGCGCATTTATAATGTCTAATATAAATGTAAATTATGTTACATAAATGTATATTTATGTATATTTATGTATATTTATTATTGGATAGAGTGTGCGTGATAAAATATAAATTTTTCATTTGCATCTTTATGCAATTTTTGTGTATGATTATAGAAAAGAAGTTAAAATTTCTTTTTGTAACAATGATTTTGATTATGATATTTATTTTTTATCATGAATTAAATTAGAAGTATAATATATAATTTCTTTAAACGTAAATAATTTAATATTAATAGTTTTCGATTCGAGATTCAAACTGTCAATCCGAACTGTTCAATCACCTGATGATTTTAAGTATTAGAAAATAAGTAATTCCGAAAAATAAATGTTACGATGTTTCTTACTTAAATATAATGCATGCTTCGTATCAAAGACGCATACATAATATGTATACGTCTACATGTACGAACTTTTGATATCAATGACATTTAAAAACAGCAAAATGCAAAATTGAAATAATTTTTCGAAATCATTTTTTTCATTTCTTTCTTTTCATCTTGTATTGCATTTTTTATTACAGCAATCGGTATCGTAATAAAAAAAGGACAAACTTTCCCAGCGATAAGAACAGGGAGCTCATCCGGGACGCAGTAAGGGGGTCAAAGGTTTCTGCTGGAGGAATGAATACAGCATACTTTCTATGAATGGACCTTGTCAAACATACCGATTTATGCTAACATTTTAAATAACTTTGTTGCACTTAATAATGTAACATGTGTTTTCTAATAAGAATTACAAAGTAACATGTCATAAATATGTGAAATAATCACTGTAAAAACAAAAATATATAAAATTAGAATTAGCATTATGCAAAACATAATAAAAACTTTATATAGAAGAAACTCTTAAAAAAGAAAATTAAAAAAAAAATATTTCAAACGTTCACTCATTTATTTCTAATAATTACATGTACATTTTTCATTACATATTTATTTATTATTAATATTTATATTATACAGATGAGCGCTGCGCGCGCGTCATTTCTTTTTTGACTATACATATATATTTCAATTAAATATAAAATTCGAAAATAAATTAATTGGTTCTATCAATTTATGTCGCAATTATGTACATCTATTTCGTATTGTAAACAGCTGTTGTCACATGAAGGAAATTACTTACATAACATATATATCTTCAATACTTATTGGTGATCAAATACTCCAAAGAAAATATTAAATAAAACATTTTCACAACTTGTAATCTTCTCATCCGTGACGATATTTATCAATAATATATATGACAGATATACAAACTCAATGTGTTATCTTGACTGTGATAACTCCTCACGAAATAAACATAATGAGAAAACCAATTGGTATCGTGAAAAAAATGACAATAATCAACATTTAAATATTAATTTAACATGCCCTTTTTAAGAGTAAATAATATTTACTATAAATTTATATGGAAAAAATATTTTTATAATGAAATTTATGACATATATTTATGATATAAATTTATATAAAAAGAAAATTTATAATAAAATGTTCTTTTTTTCAAATATTTCTTTTATAAATATTTATTTGTTTACCTGTCTATTGTTTCATTCTATGTGTTTCCAAGTGTTTATGTAAAGTATCCAATGATCCAAAACTCGACGATACACAAATTTTCTTGAAAAATTTCTAGATAGAGTTTATTTCTCCTTAATTATGTTTTCAGAACTTCATAGAGAACGCAATTTCATATAAATAATTAATATCTAGGTGCAAATATATCAAAGTCATATCAAAATTGTGTTTTTTTTTATTTTTTAACCTTATTTAAATTTAATCTTTCTAATATCTTTCTAATTATTATACAACAATTTTAAAATAGAAGATCATGAAAAATTAATAATTTACCAGAAAAAAATAATCTATTTTGAAATGCATTTTTATAAATAAAAATGGATGATTAATGTTTTAAGGTTTTAAAAGGTTTTTAATGAATAAAAACAAAGCTAGTAAAAATCACCATTAGATTTGCAAAATAAAACAATTTATTTAAAAAAGTTAGGTTACATGAGATGTAAAAGTTTTATTTTATAAATTAAGTTTTATTTTATAAATTCAGTTTTCTTACGTGCATAATAAATTGCAGTTACAGAACATATTAAATAAAAGAAAATTTAAATAAGTTAAATTATTATGTCCAATATTTCGAATCTGAATTGTTTCGAAAGGCAAAAGTATGAGGTGCATAGTCATGAAGTATAAAAACAGATTCAAAGTCAAATAATAAAATAATATTATAGACCTTTACGAATAAGTTAAAATAAAATTAAAATCAAAATACTAAAAAACAATGTACTTCAATGCATGAAAGAAATTTAAACGAGTATGTCAGTAGAAGTCATTGTTAATTTACGCGCGCGCATATAAAGTATGTATAGTATAAAGTTATTATTATTCATAGAATAATTTTTACTTATTCCTTCAAATCCTACATAATATTTCTATTAATGCAATGTAAAGTATATGTTTCTTAGAATATCTATGTTATTCAACACCGTTTTATATATCTCTGTTATCATATAATTAATAATTTATATTTTTTTCATATTACATAGTAAAAAAATTATTTAGAATAGAGTTTTTTTTGTACTTATACAAATTTGTTACAGATTATATCACTCGCTCGATATTATATTTGAATTTTGTATTTTTATTGCGAAAATTTTTTGCAACTTGAATAAAAATAAAAATTAAATATAAAAATCTAATATCATTCGTTGCAAAAAATAATATGTAAAATAATATGATTTTAAAAAATAAAAATTCAATATATTATTTTATTCCGAATTCAGAATTATTTTGGAATAACAAAAAATTTGTAACATCTTTCTATTATCATATTAAATAAAAAACTTTATCAATATTATATGTAAAAGAAACTTACTATCATGATAAATGACACACATCCATTCATCTCTATTATTATAAATAGATTTATAATAATAGAGTCGAAATATATGAAACCATTTAGCAAAATATGAAAGTGAAATATAATTAACGACAGGAGTAAACATTTGAAGTAAATTTCTATAAATTTCGAGAATAAATCTTTGTCTATTTATTTATATTAAATTGTTTGCGTAAAATATTAAACAAAATCAATAAAAGAGAGCAATATAACTTATATCTTTCTATAAGATATATGAAAATATTTAATGCAAAATTAAATTAGATTAAATTAGTTGTAATAATTTGCTTTTTATAATTTTATATTTTATTATTTATATGATAACGATAAATCTATTCGATTTATACATATGTATGTACATATTTATATGAAAACAATATTGCTTCAAGTATTTATACTCTTGCCGTTAATCATATCGTTTTCTCATTTAACTTCGCGATATAACTCCATTTCTAGTGCCATTTACTACATTTACACGGGCACTATTCACATCATTATTATATCAATTGCAATAATTATGTATTGTAGATAAGATTACATATTCTAAACTGTCGTGCATAACATTTCAACTATATTTCTATTATATTAAACATCTAACGTACATCTACAATTAATTAAGTAAAAGAAAAAATATAAAGTGAAATAATTTATACATCATTTACGATCAGATTTCTAATTGCACATAGATAAATATTTAATGTATACTTTATTATTTAACCCAACAAAAATATTTTTAAATTATTACAAATAACATATTATTAAAATAATAATGTTACTATGTTATCTAAAACAAATCTATATAATAATTTTCAAAATATTGTAAACTAATGACATGCGATTTTATATTTTTCAATTAACGTAACAGCGATGAATATTCACAATGTAATTGTAACAAATTGCATCCAGAAAATAAAAACAAATTATGAGGAGCAAATCTAAAATACTCTCATTCATAATTTATAATAAGTATTTATAATAAAAGTATTCTACTTTTCTTTGTTTTTCTAATTTCATTTTCATTACATTCTCAAATATGTTATTATATTATAATATTATATCGCGTACTTAGTAATGTTTGCTTCATAGATATATAAAAGATCAAGTGTAAATTAACTAATGTACAACTAATGTACAATTCATAATATAAAATAGTTTAAATCTAAATGTATCCGCATGCTATTATAAATATAATCGTAAGTACATTTTTTCTAACAGTGTAATTGTTAGATACTAAATATCTAGCTGAACTCTATTTAAAATAAATGCCATATAGATAGCGGAATAATCTTATTTTCAGGCACATAAATATTGCCGTTGACAACACAGTTGATATAACAGTAATAAATATCTATAAATGAAGCAAATGACTGTTTAGAAAATTTAAAGGACATGTTATACTTATGTTACATTTAAACCATTAAATTTAAATATTTATTTTAGATCATAAATATATTTGATTTTATAATGTTTGAATTATATGTGAATTACATATACATAAAATACATAATAAAATACAATGTGTATTATATGTGTATTTGTGGATAGGAAAATTATATATAAAATTAATTATTATATATACATTATAAACATTTTGTTACATATAATTTTAATTCTTTAGATTCGTCAAGAGTAAAATGTTCTAATTGATCTTTCCAAATCAATTAAGTGATCATATTTTCATATTTTCAAAAAATATTTATTTATTATCTGATATTGTAAAAGTAATAAAACAAATTATAATAGAATTTCTTTGAAAGAATTTTCATCTTTTTCATTTTATTTTTCTAATCTTTTTAAGTTGATAAGTTTATGTATTTTTGTTGACAGTTTTATTTTTTATTTTTTGAAGAATTTAACTTTTATATTTTATCACATAAATCATCACATAAATTATTTCTAAAATTTATGATAACACAAAATATTTCGAAATATTATTGTTTGGGAATAAAATATATCTCAATTATATTTTATCAATACTTTATATATTTGTACATTGAAATCAAATTCTGGTATTTGATATGAAAATATGTTTGAGTTAAATATAGAATTTACTTTTATTTTTTAAGCGACGCTGTTTGAAGAATCAGTTTTATTAAATAGTATTCGAACAATAGAAAGAATTTATAATATATCTAAAAAAAGATTTAAAAATAACATATATATATTTAATACATAATTGTTATATAATGAATCAAACGTTCGATCATTCCAGTTTTATTAATGAAAAAAATACTAATGCAATAATATGAATATATAAAGCATATGACAATTAATTATGTTATATCTACACAAGCAATTTATATTGACATAATATATTAGTCTGTTATATTAACAGCAATTGAACTATTCTCACCTAGTATAATTGGATCCATTGGAAAAACGTGTAATCCAACTGCCGTCGGCTACATAAAAGGCGAAAGCTCCGTAATGTAGTGTTCCGTTTGTGGTTTTCAAAATGCATTCAAGAAGAACGGGCTAGTTTCGTTGGTAACCCTGTCATTTCGTTTTTACAATTCTAATGTCTTGTACACAGGACTTAAACCATACATATATATAGCGTGCAAGAATAAATTATAAATAATAAACAATCGAATGCAAGAAATGTACATGTTAAAGTACACATATAAATAATATTTTAATAATAAATAAATGTTTTTGTATTTCAGAATTGTAATAGAATTACAAAGATCGAGAGCTACAATTACTTCTTTATCAATTGCATATGTATTAACAAAATAAAAGATATGTACAGCGTATGCGATTACTTTTAATGCTGTAACATAAATAACTATCACACACACCATTATAAAATCGATATCCGATAATCAAATTTTCCAATTTGCAAATATTTCATAAATTGCGAACGTCTCATTTTACATGCAACATGATATTATATGCAAAAAGCGCCGATATCCGATTATCCGATAAAAATTTGAATAAACACGTGTTCGATTGTGAACGGGAATAGGATCACACGTCTACGGCAAATCCAAGGGGAAATCGTAATAACGGTAAGTCAGTTACATAGTAATGACGGAGTTTACGGAGCACACTGAGTCAAATGAGGATAAATCATGAAGTTTCGTTTCCCGGCCTTATCAGATTTGCAGTGTTAGGTAGAAAAACGTGATAGTGATGCCGCATGATACGCGGCGAGAAGAAAGAGAACGAGCGTAAAAAAGGGAGAACTGTTAGCGAAAGAACTGTTGTACCGCACCGTATCGTATTTTGCGTATGTATGTAACACTACGAATCTTAGCATTGGCAGCTGAGCAGACAGAAAAAAGAAGCACAGACACGGTCAACGGCGCGCGGCTTGCCCTTCGCTGCCTCACTGACTGGAGCGACAGATTTACCAGAGCAGAAATAAGAAAATCCCTCTACGCCTCTTAGAGTACACACAGTGCCCGCCGGCCGCCTTGGTGTACAACGTTTCACGCACACACACACACGCGCACACACACACACACACACACACACACACACACACACACACACACACACACACACACACACACACACACACACACACACACACGCACACATGCACACATGGCACACATGCGTATGCCTGTGTGTGTAAAGTGGTTTACGCGTGCATTTAAATGAATCGCTTGAATTTGAAAGAACGTTCGAAAGTAAATTGATTTTCGCTCGCAATGCGCATTATCCGCGTTCGCTATGATGATGCATCTGCGGGCGCAATGCGAGATGATAGAAAAGGAAGCCCACGGAGAAAAAGAACGCGATACGCGGGGACGGGGGCAGGGGGCGGGGGGGGGGAGGGAGGGAAAGAAAAGAAAAAAAAGTGAAACGCAGCCTGAAAAGGCCACAAGTGGTTGAGCAACCGATTGGCTGGTGATGATCACGCAACAAAACCGCATTCGGTCCTAAGGCGCCCTTGTGTGCCTTGTGGCGCACGCTCACTTACACGTGCGCGCATAAACGCTCGTGCGCACGCTCGACTAAGCGCAACCGAATGATTACAGGCAAAGTCAAAGGATTGGGGAAGGAGGCTGGCCACGCTTAAGAGGCGGAGTCACATTCGCATGGGCCATTGGCGACAGCAGCGCACCGTAAGCAATCATGGTTTACGCCTCTTCACTGTGCCTACCTGATCTTCACCCGCGTTTCGCTTGGCGCTAAGTACTTTGCTCGTGAAACTGACGCGTAATAGCTTGCGCACGTGTATAAAACTGTTAGTGTTCGTCTCCGACAGTCTACGACATCAAATAAGACATATGATAATAAAGGAATTGAAATAAAGCATGTATGACATAACAATATATTTCGATCAGCGATTAATATTTTTGAATTCTTTGCTCTAAATTGTAAATTACTTTAATATACCGCAACTGTTGAAGCACAATTGTTTCTTGTTGATTTATACAGTACAGTGTGTAGACGCGACACAATTCAAAAATTAAAAAATTTATTTACGACATAAAATCATTTAAATAAAATTAGAGTTTATTCGTTTAAATTAAAATATATGATATATGATTTGTAAGGAAATTTATCAATTATTTATTTCATTCCTTTATTATTATGATAACAATGTGTGTATGCATCTGTTAACGTGACACATGAAATTTTTGTCAATTTGTTTTTAAAATCGCTCTAGAATTTAAAAGTTGAAACAGAATCTGCAGCAGAATAATGTAATTATTACATATTTATATATGCACAAATGCATAAATACACGCAAATACAATAGCTATATTAAATTTTATTAACGATACAAATAGTATGGCAAATTGGTGTTAATTTTGGATATTAAATCTTTTTGTAAAAGATTCTTTTTTTTGTACAAGAATGTGTTTGGAGATTTTTTTTTACTTTTTTTGAAAAGATAATTGTATGTAACCAAAAAGTAAGGCTAATTTATATTTGTGGAATGCAATGTGTGTGTGTGTGTGTGTGTGTGTGTGTGTGTGTGTGTGTGTGTGTGTGTGTGTGTGTGTGTGTGTGTGTGTGTGTGCGCGCGTGTGCGTGCGTGTGTGCGTGCGTGCGTGCGTGTGTATGTGCATTATATAATTGTACTATTTTATCGTGGATTTCATTTCAAATTTTAAATTGTATAAAGCGCTTTTAAGATTTTCTTTTTTTAATTACTGGATCTTAAATGTTTTGACTCACTCTAAGGAGACATTGAATTTTCTTTACAAAATTCGCAAGTTACATGTCAATGTATCTAATATATATAAATGTATATTATATGCATACTGATCATTAAATCTGAATCATTAAATCTTGGCGAACTATCAAGCTTGTATCATGAAAATAAAATTATCAAACATCTTTTCCGAGAAGTGCAAAATTTAAATTTAGAGATAAAATTCTTTAAATTATAATAAAAAGAGGTAAAAAAAGAGATAAAAAATTCTTTAAATTATAATAAAATCCCATGTTATTTCCCGATTTCTAAAAGTAAAAACATTTTCAAAAATTCCAGTTTTTCTAAGAGTATAATAAACATCATGAAAGCAATTTCTAAGCTCTTATGTAGAAAAATACATGTGAATATATAGAAATGCAAATGAATAAATGTAGGAGTGTAGATGTATGTGTATATAAAAATGCATATGCATAGGTAAGTAAATATTTAATAACATTATCATTAATAAAAAAAACAAAATTTTTTTGATATATCTCTCTCTAAAGCGAAACGAAACATAATTGATTAGCAATGAATTTTATTAAATCACGAATTTTATAACAGGACTGCCGAACTTTTAGCATCGCTGAAGCATGTAAAATAAGTTAAAATTGCGTAGGTTAACATGTATTATAATATAAGAAATATTATAAATTTTGATGATGAAATGCTTTTATCTTTATTGTTTCGTGTTATCATACATTTTCTTGATAAAAAACTTTTGCTTGTTAATCACATCTCTAAGAATTTTTTACAGAAATATATTTAATAGTATTACATTATTTTTCTTAAGAAATTTAGTTTCACAATGACCATCATGACCATCATGCATTATAAATGAATGCTCTATTATATTTGTAAATCACACCTCTAAACATCTTGCCATGTCTTCTCTAAAAATCACAAATGTGTATAATGCTGGATGACATATCTCACCATGCGTTTATATTTGCCGATGAGCCGGACGAGTCATTCAATGATTTTAAATCATTAATTTCTCATTAACTACTGCGAAAATCGCAAAATGATATAGGACTTTTCTGCTCAGTTCAATCTGCTTTATCTATACACGAGTGATGTACCATTAATTATTAAACACTATATTTTATAGCTCATGTATCGATAAAGATCAATATATCAAAATATAAAAAAAGAATATCTAACATGTTTGGAAGCTGATGAGCAAATTAAAAAGAAGACAACTTATAAGTCATTGAAATCTTCGTTAAAAAATACATTTTAGAAATACTTTTTAGATATTAAAAAGTATTTTAAAAGTTTAGTGAAATCTTTTAATTTTAATAATCTTTATTAAAAATAATAATAATAGTAATCTCCTCTTGTTCATTTTTACAACTTCTTATATATAAATATTGTTGTTGTACAGTTTTTTTTTTAATTGCTACTAGCTGTGACATTTGTTAAAGTTAAATTCATAATAGCAAAGAGATGATGCACAACATTATATGAAGATGGTACACTACACATTTATGTTAGATACACAATATGTACTTACCTTTAAAAATTAATTGTTAAATAGTTTCTGTAATGACCATATTTTTAATTTTTTTACCATAAATAATATATACGGATATGAATATTGTTTTGATTTTATCTATGAAAATATTTTCCACGTATACATTTATCTCTAATAAATTAGAAATATTTAAGATAATATATTTTATAGAATATGTAAAATATATATAATATATAATACTATATAATATATATTTTTGATTATTTAGCAAAATACTTTTTATAAAGTATTATGTAGATTTTACACTTAATTAAAAATTAATTGTAAAGTCTACATAATGTCCTTTTATAAAAGATAAATATTAAAAATTATGTTTTCCAATACTTACATAACATTATTTTTCTTGAGTCCGGGGGGTGTTAGGGCACTGGTAAAATTAAGAAATTGAAAACCTAGAAGAAATGAACAAATATTGGCAAATATTAGAAGAAAAGAGAATACGTATCTTTTGTAGACAGGGAAAAGATAATATGGAACATAATGTTAAAAAATGCCAGAGAAATAAAGGTTGGTGGATAGAAATAAGTAGGGACGAAGAAGCGATCTTGAAGAAATATGGTAGGAAGAACTAGATTGACAAAAGGGAATGATTTAAGGAAATGGAAGAAAAGAGAAAAAGAATGTAGATAAAAGTGAAAAGGAAAAGTGATAAGATAGACTGTGACTAGGTTTAAATAAATAAGTATTAAATGTAAAATAAGAAGAACGAGTGAATTTTTTTAAAAGCGAGCGGAAAAATGAAATTAAAAGAGCTCAGAGGAATACACGGAAAAAACACTTTTGCTGGCAAATCTAAAAATTTGATACAGATCTGAAAATAATTTTGTTGGCCCATCAAAATTATTTTGTAGAACACTTAAATATGATGACAATACTACAAAAATGTTTGATCTTCTAATAATCAATTTGAATATCGTATATAATAATTTTGAAAGTCCAACCATTTCGCCGTTTTCTGTATCTAGTCAAATTTTTAGATTTGCCAGCAAAAGTGTTCTTTCCGTGTAGGAATAGAATAAGCTGGACAATAAGATATGGAAGGATAAATGAATGTGGATAAATAGTATTCTTGTAAACCAAGTCCCCTTCTTGGCTGTATGGCTGAAGTGTAAATAAATTCTACTTTATTGAGTCTATTTGAATGTTTAAATTTATAATATTCTATTTATAAAAACATCATTAGTAATATTCCTAAATAGAGATTATTTTGCAATTTGTAATAAAATATCAAAATTATATTAAAATTAGTATTTTATGTAACATGTACCACTAATAATAAAAGCATATTCTCTTTTCTTCTTCTTTCTTCTTTTATTTTCTCGTTTTTATAATAAACTAGATGAAAGACTAAAAGAATTACAATTATATATAAGAAATAGTAAAAGGAAAGTAATACTTTAAACAGTTTATCATGTATATTATTTAATAACAATATGAAATTTCAAATAATGTAAAAGATATAAAGTAAAATGGATATATTTTGTAACATTAAACAAAAAACTCATTCAAGCTTTCATTCAAAAACATAAGTTATCACAACACGCATTGTCATTATATATAGAAAATTATTGCACATATATTTTTTAAACAATTTTTAACGAATATTAATATTTTTTGTATAATTTTATAAATTTATTATATATACGTTATAGTAAAAGCATAAAAAGTCAGTAATTGTACATAAGTCACTATTAAGATTATCCACAACAAATACTAATTTTATCAATAGAGATAAAGGGATTGAAATATATTTATTAGGAAATATTTTTGCAATTCTAATTTAATAAAAGTATACGTAAAGAATATATAATTCAAAATGCTATTCAATTTACTGCGATAAATAGAAACTATATTTTAAATAAGATAAAAATATTTTTCTTTCCTATTTCTGAAAATTTTTTTAGTAAAATGATAAATCATTATTTTACTACATTACATAAAATGGCAAATATTTAGTAAAACTTCTGTAGTTGTGTAGTAACTTTGTTTAAAATAAACTTTATTAATATAAGTCAACAATTGCAATACATTTTTACTAATATGATACACGTTTACCCGCACTATAAAAATTTTTGGAAATAATAAATTCCTTGAAGACGGTTTTGATTGTTGCTTCATTTTGCTGAATATTTATTTCCTTAAGAAGTAGTCTAAAAGTTCGAGAAAGTAATAATCAATTGATGAAAGATGAATATGACAAATGACGAAGAGAATGACAAGAGTTTGACGCTGTAACTGATTTAATTTCATGACTGTTATGTTATTAAAATACATTGAACATTATGAAGAGATACAATGTCTATTGAATAATATAATTTATTGTGCTTAATTTATTTTATTGAGATTTCTGAATAATATTCTTTGCATTAATAATTTTGTCATATTTATAAAAGGAATATTGGCTGATGTCAGCTATAGATATCATCAAACAGGCATTATTACATACATGCTTCATGAAAATACTCAACTATGTTCATGAAAATACTCAACCATGTTCTTCAAAACAACAATTATGAAAGTGAAACAGTTTAGTATAAAACTTTTCTTCATTTTCTTTCTCTCTTTTTTTCATCATATTAATCGGATGTCTTACTAATTGATTATCAATTCTTTAAATATTTAAAACTACTTCTGATGGAATAAATAAATATATTTGTTCTCTCTTTTTCTCTCTCTCCCTCTCTACTAAATATATACATTCATTAAAACACTTTAGTACAAGCATACTTATTCATATAAATTCTTCACGAATTGCATATATCTCGCTAATAAATGATACATTAATTAAACTGCATGTAATGCTTTATATTTAATTGAAATAAAGATATGTAATTCCTTTTTAAACATTTAATCACTTTTTACTCAGGAGAAACTGCTAAATAATAAACATGTTGATTTTTATGATTTACTTTTTCTAAAATTTCAAGTAAATGTATACATTTATTATAAATGTACACAATTACTGAATTTTATGCTTTTACTGTAATATATATATATATATATATATATATATATATATATATATATATACACAATACAATGTATGTGTGTATGTGTGTGTGTGTGTGTGTATATATGTATGTTTTTATCATTTGCTGTCGTTCAATGTGAATAATGACGTCTCACCACAATTGTAAGTATTTACAATAAGATCATTTAATATTATATAGATCTGTTCACAAATTATATGCGCAAGTAGCACAAAAAAAAGAATCATGTTTAATTACATTTGTTCAATACAGATTACAAGTTTTCATTTTTCATTTTTTTTTTATAATAAAACGGATATCATACTGTATAATACACATAAGAAATAACATACATATAAGAAAATTGGAAATTTTGTCAATACATATGTCTCTAATATTAAAAATATTATATTTGATAAAAAGAAATATTTTATAAATACAATGTAAGATGTAAATAGCACTCATTGTACACAAATGGAACTATTTAATGCAAAGACTGTATAGAATGTACACAGAATGGACGAAGTAGGTTGATCTATGCATTTACACTGAGTGTTATTGTTAATTCCACATTGTAATAAACAAATTTTTATTTTTTTCGTCATTTGATGAATTTGTATAATGCTTATTACAGTTAAAATAAAGAAAATAGACTATTTATGTTTTTGGGAATTATTAAACATGCATAATTTTAATGTTTCAGAAGATACGAATATACTAACATATAATTCCATATTTACAATTTTATCATTATAAATAAGATAGCTCTTATCTTATTTCTTAAAATAAACATTAAAAAACGTATAATACACTGAATGTTACACGAATATAATAACACAGTAATGTTATTATACATATATATATATATATATATATAAAGGATGGTAATTTTAAAATACCATTTGTGTATATGCAGCATGTGCAATACTGTGATGAATAGTGTATGTTACACTAGGAATGTAATGCAATGTATAAAAACATATTATATAACATGCTGGTTGTCGTCAAACAGTAATACATGAAATCAATTGTTGACAAAGTTGGCTATATTGCAATTGGTCCCCACTAATCCTACGCATTTTTATTCCTTTTGCTTCCCTTTCTTCAGATTCGCATACCCTAAGTTCAATTTGTACCCCACCTGGATATTCTAAACTAAGTCCACTACCTTCCACTTCTTCCCTTGAAAATATAAAACCTTTTGGTGGCGCTCTTGCATCTATTATTTGTTTGACACGACCTAATATAGCTTCGGAATTTAATCTACTTGACTCATCGGACAAAGGAACCTCGACTTCGGTAGGTACCGTATTATGCGGTCTACCGATACCACGTGTTATACTAGGTCTCGAAGGATCGCATGGTTCTGAAATAATGAAACTCGGAAGAGTGTTGTAATGAGGTAATGCATCTTCGAGAGAATCTGGCGATGGAGAAGGAGAAGGCGAACAACTAATTAATGTTACTTGTCCTCCAAGAACATCTGTCACTGAAATTTGCGGTGGTACCTACAAACAAATATTAAAAATTTAACATTTCAATTAAATGATATTACAACATATTGCAAAATTCTTACATATTTTTTTTCTTAAAAAAAAAAATAAAATAAAATAAAAAAAATATATATGTTAATATTTATCGTCACCATAAAGAAAGGAAAAGTTAATGCTAATCTTTAAATCAAATTCTATTTTATTAAATTAACAATTAAATATAATTTTGAAAGAATTTCTTTTATAAATATCTCTTTTTATTCGATTTTGTATGAATATGGATATCATGCTATTTCTATAAAAAATTCTATACCAATATCAAAATGTCTAACTTTAATTTTAATTGAATGAATTATCTCTATAATAGAAAAAGTTATTCTTTTCTATAATAATCTATAATAATAAATTCTTTTCTATAAATATATATATATATATATATATATATATATATATATACACACACTCGGTATTCTAGTACTTAATAATAATAATGTTATATTTAATATCAATTTAATGTTACATACCCTTGGTATTTCTACAGGATGTTCTTCTTGTATCATATCCAATGCTGGACTATTGCTGGGAGAATAACTGACAGGGGTAGTAGCAGGTGATCTATGATGTCTAAGTGGACTTAAATCTAATGGTGTAGCTGGTGGCTGCGCTGGCGTACCATGTACAATACTACCCTGTACTGATGTCGTAGTTAAACCGCTAAGACCTATTAGGAATAAATAGAAAAAAATTAATTATAATTTTTTTCAAAAAATTTTTCATATTTGATATATAAAAATAAAGATATTTATGTTTTTTATAATATATAAAATATGATTATGCCAAAAAATGCACAAATGTTATATATCAATTTTAAATTAGTGAGTTATATACATGTACCCTGTTATATATATATATTCTCCTATAGATAAAGCCAATATTGAATATGCTATTATATACATTATATATTTATAAAATATATTTATATAATATAATGAATAATATAATGAAAATATATTTTTATAATATAATGAACTATATATTATGTTAATTGTAATTAAAAATATCAAATTAAATGATTAAGTCGGAAATTTATAATAAAACATTTTGATTATATATTATATATTAACATTGTATATATATTAACAAAATATTTTATCAAAAAGTTAATACCTTGCGTAATTGCTGCTACGCCCCTTTCATGTACAGGAGATCCAGGAATACTTGCAGGACTATGTGAAGGTGATGCTAATCTCTGTAACTGTTGATATTCTTGTTGAAGAGCTTGAATGCCTGGCCCAGGAGCACCTGATCCTTCTGATGCCCGACGAACAGGCGAGTATCTTTCAGTTGCAACATGGCTGCTTGGCTCCTTATATGAATCTCTGTTATTTACTAAAATTAATTATAAAAATTAGAAATACTTTTCAAATATAACATAGTCGTATTTTTTAAAGAATTGACTTTAAAAAATAATTGAATAAATATTATCTTAAAGGGAGCAATGCAATATATTTAAAGTGTTTGTATCATTTATAATTTTTACGATTACTTCATAATTTTTTAAATAAATATTAAATTTTTTCTTTAACATACATAATTGAAAAATATTATAATAACGTTAAATGATCGCTATTCACATTTATTTTAAATATATTTAAAAATTTGTTATTATAAGTTTATTAATTTTTACATATGAAATCATAATAAAATTGTGTATGTAACTATTTTTATTTTTTATTTTACAAGAAAATATTTTTTAAAATTTCTGTGTATTTTATCAAAAATATTTATAATCTAATATAGATATGTAATATAGATTTGATGACGTTGATGATGAATTTTATAAATAATAAGTTAATTTCTATAAAAATTAACTTTTTGACTCCAGAAAAAGGATCAACAATGACATAATGATTTTTAAATAAAACTTTTTTTCATTTACTGTAACGCATACAGGAACAGTTCATAATTCTTTAATTTTCCATCTTATATAACAAATATTCCAAATATATCTATATATTAAACAATAAATATCTATAAATTAAGTAATTAAAAAAAATAAAAATTGGATTGTAGTATAAATTTGTTATTATTAATTTTATACTTATGATCTATGCTATATGGCACTGCATTTTGGGAATCTTTCAGATTTATAGCGCACATTACTATTTATAAGGCATTGAACAAAACATTCGGACATAGATCTATTTATTTGAGACATAGATTCACGCGCGTGTAAATAAAAATCATTGCTTAATTAATTATGTGACTAATAAACTCAAAAAATATGAAAATATTTATGTAACAATTTAAGATTAAAATTACATTAGAGATTAAATTTATAGAATTAGTCAAGTGATGCTTTAATTATTTTAAATATAGATATGTAAAGATATATTAAAAACTAAACCAAGTACATGAATGAAATATATGGGATATATTAATAATAAAGAAGTTGAAAGTTGAATATGAAACTTTTAATAATTAAAAGAAGTCAAATTTATAATAAAGACCTATCATATGAATATAACAGGGCCATTAAAATAATTGCCATTATCATTCTCTAAAATAAAAAAATAGTCAAAAAAATATCTACTGCAATAAGTTTATGACGATATCTAAACTTTAATCAAAATTATCAGCTCCAAACCAAGAAATTTGAAGAGAGAATTATATTACTAGTTCTAAACAAGACAAAGCAAAATACAATACTAAATAAAAATATTCATACTCATACTTTTAAACGTCCAAATATCTGTAGTTTCATACTTTTTTACTCTCAACACATCTATATCTTTAGCCATTATTTTCATCCATAATTTCACACCGTCATATCATGCATTTAAACCCATACAATTTTAAATATGTCCATTTTCACAGTTACATATTTATGTGTCTATATATTCACACACTCATTTACATTTGCAATCTTCTACGTCATTACAAAATTAAAATTTCTATTTTTTATATATTAGTAAAAGAAATTAAATATAAAAAAATAAATAAGATTAAAAAATATAAATTAAATAATAAAATAAAATAAATTTAAGAAATTAAATAATTAAAATAAGTTAAATAATTAAATAAAAATAGAAATACAAAGAAATTAAATAATTAAGAAATTAAAAAATTATATATATATATATATATATATATATATATATAATTTTTCTTAACTAAATAATGTCACATAAAACCACATTTTTATAGTTCACTTATATAATTCCGAAGAAATTCAAATAATCAATTAAAAGGAACATCCCATATGTTTCAAAACTTGCGGTGCAAAAAAGCTTACAAACGTTCCTATTATTTATTTTAATTTAAAACTTTTCTTGATTCACAAAGTTTGGTGCATATTACATGCACACACATATGCAGAGATAGAAGATAGGACAGTTAAAGTGTTGAAATATTTTATGATATTGGAATTACTTCTCCGTGAGTATGCGTGCTTACATGTATGCGTATGTGTGTGCGCGCTTGCTAGATATATGGTCTATTAAAAAAATGAGATTTCTTATAAAAGAAATAAAAAGACTTTTTAAAAATTAGTATAACCTCCTTCAAACTATTCTTCTTAGAAAGCAACATAATAATAATAATAATAATAATTACAGTGAAAAATACAAAGATTTGTAAGGATAAACATTTTATATGAAAGTAATATAAAAAAATTTTGAAGTTCTTTTTATCATTTTTCAAATATAAAATTATACAAATAAAGATTATTTTAATAATCAAAATGTATTATTCATTTAATTAATTCGCAAAAATACATTTTTTTATAAATAATTAAAGGGAAGGCTTTTTGAATTAAAATTATAATACTTTAAAATAACATATACAAAGAATCATAAATAATTTTTAATCTAAAGCACAAGATTAAAATGATTTATATTATTTACATTTCAAAATCAAATTATTAAAGAAAAATAATTTTGGATAAATAACAGTTCAACCAAAGAACAAAAAAAAACCAAGAACAAGACAAGTCACTTCTTATAGTGTTCTCACGTTATAATTCTGATTTGTTTTAGCATGTCACAATTTTGATAAATTTGCTGTAAAAATTACAAAAAAGCTATTTTAATATTTTATATTTTATATCATATGATATAATTATGACATGAAGAATTTTTGATGTAATCAAAATTAAATAAATTTTGAAGACTTTTAACTTAAAGGAATTTGTTGTATCTATACTTATTGTAACTATAGTTGTAACTATAGTTAATAAAGTATTAATAATTAAATATAGATTAAAAAAAATGCAAATGAACTTATTAAAAATTTACCAAATAATTATATTAATTCAGATATTTAAGCATCTTTTAGATTACAAAATATAAATTCAATATTAAAATTGATAAATTCAAAATGGCAAAATTAATATTGTCCATTATTAAAGTTTAAAAATGTTCAAATTATTGCAAAAATTGACGTTAAAAAAATTTGTAATTTAATATTGAATTTATATCTAGCTTAAAAAAATTACGAGAAATAATTAGTCCTGTTCTTGTATTTAAAAAAAATTACTTTTTGTTAAACTATAGAATTATCTATTATTACTTCATTAAATATGAAAAATGGCTATTTTTATAAAATCATCATTTTTCAAACACTTATTTTTTATAAGAGATTCTATATTTTTGTATTTTGTAAATATATCAAAATTTTGTTACCAAAATGGATATGATAAATTTAAATTAAGTTTAAATATTTTTAGAAGCTTAATATTGTATATATCTACGTTATACAGCATAATACCATGCAATAAACTTCTATATCCTGTTTTATTAATTTTATTAATTTTAATGAAATATAATTTTTTGTACATTAGAAAATTTCTTCAAATTATAAAATTTATAGCAAACTTAAATAATATTAAAATTACAAATCTTTAATCTTAATCGTATCTTGCAACTAAATAAAAAAATTAATAAATTAACAAAAGTGCAAAAATCTCTTTTACCAGTACTAGTATGATATAATGAAGATTTCCTGTGGTGTGGGAGTGTTGACCCTCTAAGGTGAGTTGGTAACAGTCGCGATGGTAGATAAGCTCTATTCATCCTAGCTTCTACCTCCATTACCAGTTCCGGGTTTATCACTACATGCATATTACCAACCAAGGAGGGCATGGAAGTGCAGTGGACACAAAAAACCATGCAAAATTAAAAATAAAATTCAATACAATATCTATAAAACAAAACTTAATAAAATAATATACAAACACTGATAAAATAAAGAATAAAACATAACAGAAAAAATATGTAAAAATATAGGGAAAAAATGAAAATATAAAAGCTTGTGTATTAAATCAATACAATATATTAAGTCTATACAGTCCTACTATCAGGTCTACATCTTATTTTAAATGATCATCCCAAAATTTCATTTTTGGTTTTAGAAAAAAATGTTGAACGAAAATTATAGAGTTTTAAAGGAGCCATTTCATTCTGGCATGTTTTGATGCACGTTTATATTTTATTGCAAAAAAATATTCATAAAGAAAAAAACAATAATGTTATTTATGAATGAATATTATAATCCTATAATCTTCTTGAAACTTTATAATTTTTGATATATTTTTTTCTAAAATTGAAAACGAAAAAAATTTTAGGAGTGATTATTTAAAATAGACAATCCTGTATATACTTATATTAATTAAATTACTTTTTTATGCAAAGACAAAGATGCAATGTAACTGACACAAATTCTTTATTTTATATTATATGAATACCAGAAACTAGAATTATTGGTTACCAATATTTTTTTTATTAACTTTTTATTAATCTTTTTATTAAACTTTTTTTATTAACTTAGAATTAGGTTTTTTTTCTTACAAAAAATATTTCTTATTAACAATTTAATTTACCAGATAAGAAATTTTGCAATATGTTAATTCTATGATTTACAGGAATTCACGATTGTTACTATTTTAAAATGTCTTTCAAGAAAACGTTATAATAAATTTTAGTAATCCAAATTAAGAATTTTTTAATTATAGAATGCTTTCCTAATGTAATAATTCCGAAAATCAATAGTAAAAAAAATTTATTTAAAAATAGATGAATAACAAATTACCAGATATTCAAAAGATATTACAAATTAATGCGATATTGGAAAAACATTACAAATTAATAGATATTATAAATTAAATAGTTATGTGTTCACAAGATTCTTTACAAACATTTGTATGTGAGAACAATTAATGAGACACATTTTCTTTTCATACATACATTACATTATATAAACAAATGCAATGATACATGCAATATAATTTGCTAGAAATATTAAAAATTTATAAACATAGAAATAAACATTTAAATATGAAGTTATTATTAATGACAAAAATAGCTATATTATTATAATGATATGTTAAGAAGCAGAAATAATACCATAATATCACGAAAGCTTAAATTAATATCACTGAGATCAATAGCAATATATAAAAAAAAAATAGCAATATATATATAAAAAATATGATAAATGGAAAGTTATTGATACATAGTAAACATTCATTAACATTCTTAATTTAAGCTAATTCCTAATGATAAGCTATATACAAAGAATATTACAGATGTATCACTATAGCTATAAAAACAAGAAAATATATATGCACAAAAAAAAAGTAATCATATTTTTTTTAATTTTTAAAAATGTTTTCATTTTTTTTAAATACAGACATTTTAAAACAAATCATATTCGAGAACCAGTGCTATACAGCTTCTTAATATATCAAAAAATATTTTATTAAAGTTCCTAAACTCAAAAAATTTTGTTTATGTCAAGAATAAATATCGCATCACAATAATGTTGCAAAAAAAGCAAATTCTAAAGAATCTTTTAAAGAATTTAAGTTTAAATGTTGATTATCCTCATTGTTTATTTTTCATTGTACGATTTTAAATGTTTTTCTATAATCAAAAATAAACTAAAGGGATAGAGATCTGTCAATAATGAGCAATTTTTAGCAGCACGGAACGAAGCATGCGCAGATCTACTAGTGGAAAAATGGTAATGAATTTTTAGCCATAAGTTTATGAAGAAGTATATTAATCGTAACATCGTAGAAGTATATTAATCGTAAATTATTTTATAAAATTATATTCATAAAAATAAAGTTTAAAATATTTTTCTCAGATTATCGTACATTTCTAAATTGTTCGGATAATGTTATGATAAACATCCTGTGAAATAACATATTGTAGAAATTATAAAAAAAATTATTTTTTTTAAAAGATAAAGATAAAAAGTGTAGTAAGTAACCAAGTGCATAAGTGCAGTGTATATGAAAAATTATTAAAAATATTATTTTAATATATTTTATAAAATAATTTTAATTATTTTATGAAAAATTATTCTGTATTATCTTATTTTAAAAAATTGCATTTAATTCAAAATTGTTATATAATTATGTATATAATATAAATTTTTCAATTTCCTACACAAATAATAAGATATGAAAAAATTATACCAACTACCACTAGAAAGAAAACAGATTGAGCGAGAGAGAGAGAGAGAGAGAGAGAGAGAGAGAGAGAGAAAGAGAGAGGAAGAATTTTATTTTTTCAAATATTAAAATAATTATAAATAAATAATATATTTTTCACATTTACGATATATATATATATATATATATATATATATATATACATAATAAAATAATTTAGTTTGTTTTTTTTGTTATGTATTATTGTTTCTTTCTCTAATTAAATTTTTCAGAATATATATATATATGTACTAAAATTTAAAATTTGTGATTAATATAGAATGAACATGATAGAATGATCATAAAAAAAATGAACAATTACCTAGAAAAATGCATAACAAAAATGGAATCAGTTTGGGAAATAGTATAAATCTTAGACAACATAAATGCAAATACTAAAGAATGCTATAAACTATCATAATTCTTAATTGTAGGAATTGTGGGAAAAAAAAACAAAAGGATTCACTATATTCAATTATTGTCTTACCTGGTCTCTGCATAACAGTGCTAAGACCAGTTCTTCTTCTTCTATCACTATTTCCACTACTACTACCACTGCTATTATTAGTTCCATCTCCAGTCGTAGTATTGACAGCAACATTTAATGACTGAGTACATTGTACTAATCCTGAACTACCACTCTGTAACTGTTTGCAGACTTCAATTACTATACTAAATAATTATCAAATGAATGAATTATCATGAAATTAAAAATTAAAATATGACAATTGTTATTTTATATGCAATTATAATTTCAAATTGTTATTTCACTGTTATATTAATTGAATTTTATTTAAAATATATTATATAATCTTATTATATAATCTTTACTAACCGACTGCAATTGTTCTCTGCTGCCAGGTTGACTCCAGCCGCCATCTTCATTATTACTAGTGTTACTACTATGTTGTTGATGAAATATGTGAAGATTTGCTCCGCCATCCGAAGCTCTTCTACCAAAGCCCCCGGCTATAAAATAATAATATATGTAATATACAACATATTTGATTGATTAATATAGTAAGATAAGGAGAATTGTATATTCAATTATATAATATTTGTTAATAAAAATCCAATCAACAAGACAAAAATTTATTAAACTTACTGGCACCCATTACAGGAGGAGGCTTTAACAAATGTTGATCCTTGATTTGGAAATTTTGTGGTGGTTGATGTTGAACTAAAGGAAGATTTAATGGTAAATTGGTGTGTGGTAAAACTTGAGGATCCATGTTGCATTGAAGAATAGGGAAAGGCCGTAAAGTTTGATAGCCTGACATATGGTTATAAGCATATGATGAAGGAGATTGATGCACCGCGTCACCAGGTCCAACCGTATGTCTTCTTGTTGTATGATAAGGTGTTCCAGATGGCAAATAAAGACCACATTTTTCTTCCGTTTCTGCTTCGGTTTCACCAAACTGCAAAAAAATGCAATTAAAATTTTAGTAAGAAATATATTTTAACAATTAAAAATGATAAATATATCTCTTTTGCAGACACTTAGAGAACTCGATATATAATTCAACATTAAGATCTGCAAGTTTTTAAAAATAAAAATTTATATCTTATATTGAAAATAGTAAATAACAAATATTCCTTTTTTTTAAATATAATTACCTTTTCTAATTGATGTGCACCATCTGGCAAATAATCACCCGGTATACTTTGAATGCTGGGTAAATTAGGCATTGTTGGTTCTAATCGATCAACAAGTAAATTGTATATAGCTGAGACATGATCAAACGTATTTCCTTTAATAGCTTGTAATAAAGTATCCGCGCTGAGACCAGGTAATCTTAACATATTTTCTATTACTAATTGATTTAATGGTGGTGATAAGCTCACATCGGGATTACACCTAAGAATATAAAGAAATAAAACAGATAAAATATGATAGATAATACAAAATAGATAGAAATCTTATGTAGTAATACAAATATTGTTAGTTATTAGAAATCTAAATAAATTATTTATCAGAAAACTGTTTCCCCATTTATTTTGTAAGGGATTAATTTTTACGAAAAATATTGTTACAAATAAATTTTATTATCAAGAAAGATGTAAAATAGTGATATTGATTTGACCTTTGATAGTCATATGAATGTCAAAAATTACATCGCACATTTTTTTTAAATAGAATTTGTCTATCGTTTAAATATATCACATTTTTTAAATAATATAATTTTTCTAATTATTCTGCATATAACGGAAAATTATTAAAGTAAAATTGTTAGAAAGACAATAATACATAAAATATTTTATGCTTTATTTTGGCATATTTTAATATAAAATATCTCTAATGTAAATTATTTATTTTTTATAACTGTGTCTTTAATATTTTTATGCAAAATAATAAAACAAATTTTATATAAAAAAGATATAATTTTTTTTTAAAATATTATATAATTTGCAATTTATGATATTTTTTTAAAAAACAGTTTTCTTTGTTTTCTTTATACCAATTAATTCACTTCATTATTCTTTGCGTAAGAATATTCAAATGTGTTTATTAAAAATAAATAGTTTATAAATCATTTTATATATTATGTTAAAATATGATTATTAGAATACAATATAAAAGATTTACACTATTGATATTTTATAAAATGTTTCTTAATACTTTTATGTGAAGAATAATTAAAGGAATCATGTTATATAAAAAAAAAAAAATCATAAAACTTTATTAAGAAAATGACGACAACCTTCCTGTGATCTTTAGGTGATTATCCAATGTCAAACCAAATAGCACTGTTATATACCCCTCTTAAAATTATTTAAAATATTTTTTATATGACATTTAGAAGACAAATAATTGCTTCTTTTAAAATAAGATACTCTGTATAGTATATGCGTGTGTTGTGTTCTATAAGAAAATACCTATACGCTTTCGCTATATATAACATGTTTCATAATAGCACCGACAATATTAATAACACATTTAAAAAATTTTTATTTAAATACTTATATAATATTTTAATATTATATAAATATTTTTTGTAATTTATAATATAATTTTATTGCCATTTTTACGAAGAAACACATAAATTGTTATTTCAAAAATGTTCGTTTATCATTTTCTATTAACTCTTAAACGTCGTGAATATTATTTTGAAACATTCTGTATATATAACGAAGGCATATAAATATATCTTCATAGAACAGATGTGGAGATGCATGCGCGCTGGAGATGCATACATGCACTGAAATCCAGGGTTAAATTAGTATCATTAGATTTGAAGTAACCACAGTATCTTTTCTTGTTAAGGATTTCTTGTTAAGAATGAATAAATTGTGAATCTAATATTAATTTATAAATTTTTAATATAAATTTATAAATTTTTTGATATTAATTTCTAATTACTGATCAAATATTATTTTATAAATTATAAATTTATAACTAATAAAATAGACAAATAAGTTATAAATTATTTAAATGTCTAAATATTAATAAAACGTTATATAAATTTTAAATTTAAAAAAAACCTATATTGTAAGGCTAAATATTATGCGGCAGATAGCTTAAAGCATAAACCAAATGTTTATAACTTGCAAGTTATATTAATCTAATGATCTTTTCAACAACCTTAATATCTCAACAGTCATAAATGCCATATTTTATTTATTTCTTAAAATGTTTTAAAAATATACTATTGCGATAGAAATCACACAAATTTGTGTCTTACTTTTAATCTCTTCTAATTCATAGTTTTGTATATCTTAAATTATCAATGCAATTCTAATTTTCATACTGCATTAATGGTTAACTTGTAATTTAAAAAAAACTGCTTATATTATATAAATATATAATTAATATAAGAATATCACAATTACATACCCTCCAGGTTCTAATTCTATTACTCCGTCTTCACTCATCCATGAATGCTCTAAGATTTGAGAAATACTCAAACGTCGATCTGGTTCTACCACCAACATGTGTCTAATCAATTTTTCGCAATCTAAAAATATTATTCAAATTACAGCTTAACATACATGTGTTGTTCTAATATATAAAAATGAAATAAAAAAAATACTTGACTGACCTATAATAAAAATAATGGATCATAGAATTATAGAAAAAAATGGAAGAAAGTGAAGAAAGTTAATTTTTTTAAAATTTTTGTATTTTTGTATTTTTGTATTTGTTTAAAAAATTTTTTAAATTAAATTTTTATTAGTATCTATCTCTGTAATAGAATAAGGGTAGAATTATAAAAACTCAAAACAAAATTATTTATTAATTAAACATTTTAATAAAATTTGATATATCACTCCATTTATCTAATATTAACTTTTGTAATACCACTATTGCATATCCTGTTACAATTTCTATTATAATTTTCTATTACAATTTATTATATATATATATATATATATATATATATATATAAAATTTTAATATAATTTTAGATAAAATAGAATAAAATATCAACATATTAAACACATTCATTAATAAAAATATTCAAATTTTCTTATAACAAGCATTATTGTCAATAAAAAATAATATACTACTTAGAAGCTCCAACCAGTGATAAATTTTATAAGTTATCTGGTAGGTGTTATTCATATATTTAAATAATTTTTATCTTAATATTGATCTTAATATTTTTTAATATCTTTATATATGGTTTTTAAAGATCTTAATATTGATTTGTTAATAAAATTAGTATTATTGTTCAATTTTTACTGCTACAAGTTTCATCAAATTCAATATAATGATTGGTGTAACTTCCCTCATAAATATTATCAAGTACCTCTTAATAAAAAACATAATATAATGTAACCAAGTAGCTTATACACATATATTTACCTGCAGACATAAAAAATGGTATTCTGAATTTCCCTGAGACAACCACAGATCGTAACAACTGCATTGTAGGTCCATCAAATGGTAGAGCACCACATACTAATACATATAAGACAACGCCAAGACTCTGAAACATTATGTGTATTATACTTTATATATTTTGCAGTTATATTATATAAGTACATATATATGTATTCATGTACACAGATATGCATGTGTATCAGACATATGTAAAGGGTGACATACCCATACATCAGCTCTTGGACCATCATAATGCTTTCCTTCAAAAATTTCAGGTGCAGCATATGGTGGTGAACCACACCACGTACTAAGTGGAACACCAGGTGTATATTCATTACTAAAGCCAAAATCAGCAAGTTTTATATTATTGTCTGCATCAAGTAACAAATTTTCAGCCTAAAAAAAGAAAAGAAAGAAATTAATTACACGCACAAAATAATATTTATACAATTTGTAATAAATTTTATTAACAATTAAGATTGTAGAATATCCAATTTCGACATAACACAACAGCTAGACCTTAAGATCTCGATGAACTACTCTTTGTTGATGCAGATAATGAACGGCGAGTACAATCTGACGGAAAATTCTTCGTGCTTCTGGTTCTGGCATTCTACCATTTCGAACAAGATGATCAAATATTTCACCTCCAGGAGCATATTCTGTCACTAAATATATCATTTTCTCCGTTTCCATTACTTGGTACAGTCTTATAATATGTGGATGCCGTAATCTTTTCATTATATGTACTTCACGAAAAATTTTTGCTAAGTTTTCTTCATTTAGTTTAGTCTTATCTATTATTTTTATAGCAACCTGTAACAACATAAATACAATATCAATGCAACTTAACATTCTTAAATTGCATGTAAAAATTTTTGTCAAAAAAGTTTTGCATAATTTTTTAAAAATATGATTTTAAAAATCTCAACAAATAAATGAATTATAAGTATGAGGTGAAAAAAATATAATCATTTTTTATAATAATGTGTATTTACTTAACAAATTGCAAAATTAAAAAATTTTCTGTTACTTTATTATATAAGAAAAACAATAATAAGACAATTTATAATCAACTATAACGCGAGACATGGCATTTACTCTGGCAAGCAGGATCTTGGTTGCTAAAGTCTTTATAATGAAAATAAATTCAATTAATTTTTATATTACCAACTACGTGCCGCTTTTTTAGCAGACTTACAACGTAGTGGTTCTATAATAATTCGATGATCAATATTATTGATATCGATTAAAATCCCTTTTATTATCCCTCCCCCCCATCAGAAATATATACAATTTATAATATAATATAATATAATATATTTATATAATTTATAATATAATATATTTCAGATTATATTTTATTATTGATACTTGATAATCATGTTTTTTTATGGTACAGCTTAAAAATAGCAAAATTTATGTTCAATTAAATTTATATAATCAGAAGAGACTTTATCTCATTCTTCCAATATTTTATATATAATTCCAATTCCAAAATATCTTTGTATATAATATTATTTATGGTCTTTTTGACTTCAACGCATAATATGATAAAAGAATTCTTACTATAATTTCTCTTTCAAAAGGAAAATCTAATATTTCAAATTATTTTTATAATAAATGTAACATATATATGTATGTTCCACCGTCTCCAAATAAATAAAAATTTGATTCATATAAAAAAAAGACTAGGAAAGAAGAGAGGGAAGAAAGAGAGGGATATCGGATATCGAATGAACTATGACCACAACATTTCTTACATTCTTAAATATTTACAGATTCAGACTTCCTATTTTATCTCTGTTGTTTATGCAGCATGCATAAACAACAGAAATAAAAACAATTCATATAAATATATAGTCTGTTTTGTATTTTGATGCACCGATTTGATGATAAAACAAATCCATCCCTAACCATCTCTGATAAATTCTTTTTAAAATTATACATAGTGTCATTTTAATAAAAATAGCCATACATCTTTCTCTCTTAAATTTAACGTAATACAAAAAACGTCCCAGAGAAATGGCAAGAACTAGAAAATCAGTTTTAAATTAAAAAAATTTTTTAAAATAGCTTAGAGTATTTTTATTAATTACTAATATTATTACTAAAACAGTATGTACAAATGCATAGTTCTTAATTTTTCATTAAAAAATTAATAGTTATAAAATTAATGTAGTTAAATAATTAATATAATTAATATATTAATATAGTTATCAAAATCAAGTCCCAAAATTTATGAAATTTATGAACAATTCTTTTATGCCCGTTCATAGTATCTTATTGTAACTGCGAATAAAGAGCAAATACATATTTGTAACATCAAACGTTTCGGTTTCCAATCTCATAAGTTTTTTTTTCAATTAATTTTTAAAATGTGTTTAATTACAAAATTAGTATGTTTATTTTTTATATATTAATAAATCAGTCATAAATAAATAAAATAAATACATATAAATACATATAAATATATATAAATACATATATTAAAAAATAAATATACAATATATTTAATAAATAAATAACATAATTAAAACATAAATTTTAAATTACATTTAAAAAATTAAAATTTATTTAAACAGTAATGTTTATGTAAACGTGTAAACAGTAAATTTATTTAAAGATTAACGTGAATAATACAATCGTCGATCGTTTATTCGATTAACTTCAGCACAATTCATCCGAAATTTCTCACGATGTATATTTTTTCGTCATAATCTTTGATAGATCAGTTTCCGGTTAGAATGTTTTTGTCGTGAAAAATGGTAAAAATCGTGAAACATGGTAAAATTGTGTCGTTCTGAAATAATTTTGTTTTCTTAAAAATTAATAAAATATCAACAATCTGATTTATTAGATAATTTGCCATTTTCATCCTGATAATTACATGTAGTTTCAAAATTATTTTGAGTAATCAATTTCTCTGAAAAAACCTTACAATTATATAAAAAAAAAAAAAAACATGTACTTGAAGAGGAAACCAAAATTTTTATGATTTTATCCAATGTTGAAAGATTTTATCGAGATGAAACTTCTATCATTTTATAATATTGTTAATGATTTGGCTACGAATTCTTAGGATAACTTAAAATATTTAGAAAAAAATTTAAAAGCCATTCCAGTTTGAAAACAAAGTGGAATCATAGCGTGGTAACCTCCGCATAATACATCTTGAATAATGCTAAGCAATATTTGAACTTTGAGGACTCACATGATTCACAAAGTTTTCGTTAAAAGTGTGTTTGTCATTCTTATACCCGACGTCAAGACATTTTTGAAACATTAGTTAATAAAGTACAGCATAAAAAAATGGGTTTTCGTTTAAGAAAACCAAAGTAACTCCGACGTGACGTTTAATCTAGCCTCAACCCCAAGATCAAACAATTTTTTTACGCGACCTCGTCGCATCAAAAAAGTCTGAATTGAATTTTTTGTTCTGAATTGACATTTTTTTCCACGATAGTGTCTCGTCTATCAAAATGTTCGAAGTAGGCATTTAAAAATGGAGAACACCCTCTCTGTATGAATGCATCTGTACGCGTGCACAGATGCACGCACGCATGTATATGTGATTTTACAACTAACTACTTTTAACTTGTAACATTTATATAAAGCTAATTTCCATGTGAAATTTTCCGTGTGTTCTCTAACGAGATGTAAGAGATAATATTCGGAGATGCAGTGATATTTCACACCAAGTACGTGGAGAAAAATAGATCGCGCAGACTCGCGAGAGACACGCTGCGACGTCAACACAGAGGACAAACACGGCGGTGCCCCGCACCAAGTGACGCCTCGCGCCTGTGACGCATGAGCAGCAAGACCGACCTGTGTATCTATACGCAAATCGCCTACTTGAACGAAGTGATGATGGATTATCGGATTTCAGTTCAACACCTGGACCGATCAAGCTCTTAGGTTCAATCTTATATAGCTTTTGTATTTAAATCATACGGCAAAAGTGCTTATTTATTTCTTTTTTTTTTTTCCTCTACGTACCCTATAAATGGAGATACTACGATATAAAGTCGTGAATCTGCAAATTTCCGATTAAGAAACGTCACGATAAAAATCGTCTCGGGCTTTTTGCATAGTCGGGTGTGTGCTCATTGAGAGACGACATCGGCTTCAATTTCGAAAATGCTGCTCAAAAAAAAGGAAGGCACTTCTTCGGTGTCTTCGTCGAAATCTCCATGTCTACCGCGTTAAAGTGCACACAAAGTCAGCTACCCGCTTTATAAGAGATTAAAGTTACGTCAGATGGTGAAAATACCTATGTCCTACGATCTAACAGTTGAGGGTCGATTGAGCATTTCAACACCTAACGAAAATTACAAAAGTGAGCTCCCACTTAACTGAGCAGATTTTATCGTAATAAAACTGCGATATTTCTTATATCAGAAATACTCGATAAATAATTCGATGTTAAATTGTCTCAAATTTTCTATTTATTCAAATACACAAAATCGAATTAATATAAGTGGGATTGCATTATGTTATTAAGAAAATGAGGACAGGATTTAAAAAATTAAAAAAAAAAAAAAAAATTTAATACAAGGAGAGATACAAATCTAAGATGCTGCGATAGAAAATTATTTCATATTCTATGCTTGGACAATGCTGTTATAAATTTCTTTTTTCCTTTTTTTTTAAAATTACTAATCTTTCGTACAAGAAAATGCACAATAAACATTTATGTATAACGTAATAGTTAGTTTTTATTTAATTTATAAATAGTATTTTGTATTAAACAACCATTCATTTATTTATTTATTTATTCAATATGGAATTTGATCGCACAAGAACCGGTTAATAAGAAGTCTACTATGTTTTGGAAATGTACATACATATCAAATGAATATTTCGATATCAATTAACATTAAATTTATGTTTTTAATCACATAAGAAAATGTAAAATTATAGTTTCTCTGCTGCTATTTAAAATATTTCTATCGATTACGCAATTATAAAGGTTATACAAAAAATGTGTGATCCATTAAAAAATTATCATTAAAAAAAAAAATAAGAAAAAGTGCTAAATTTATGCTATTATAAGAGTAAGAAATATCTTTTATAAAATATTATTTTAATTAAAGTAAAAATCATTAATAGTAATCATTAATAATAATGTGTTGCAAACAAAATTGAAGCAAAATTGCTTTATTAATTAATACTTAATATTAAATATTACGTTTAATATAATTTAATTTAAATTTAAATTTAAATTTATTTCTCTAAAATTTCCTTCTCTAAAAATAATGATATCAAAAAATCGCGTCAACAACAAAACAAAAAATTATATATATATATATATATATATACACTACTGAGTGGAAAATTATAACATTAATGTAATATTATTGTATTATTTCGTATTTATTAGATAGCAATAAATTATTCCTACAAAATAATAAAATATGCAAAAGTTTGACATTGAAGCTATTTGAAATATATAACAACAAAATTCATTGATCTATCATATTGTTATATCAAAAGTTGATATTTAATAGTTGTCATTCTACATTCTACAAGATTTTATCCGATTAAAAAATAAATGATAAAAATATAAATATGATATAAATCCTATTGAATAAACCTTGTCTTTATTCTCTGTTATAATTTCAAAGATATTAAAGACAATAATTATTCCTCTTTTTATCTCGCTCTTTCATTTACATTTATACATTACGCGTGCACAGAGTGTTTTGTAATTTGCATCTACTGATTATACAACTTATATTCCTAATAAAAAAACTTTCTTGTTCAAGAAGGCTTCAGTAAAAAGCAAATCAAAACAACTTAAATCATTTTTTCTGCAATACTTGAGAAAAAAGTAGTTATTAAACAGAATCTAAATTGGTGCTGTTTTTTAAATAAATACACATAACCAGAAGGCTGAAAGTATATAAGAGTCATATTATGAAGAGTATGATTGACATATACTCGCCTAAAGAACAACAATGATTTTGGATGACATTAATTTGTCATTAAATATTGCAGAAGAAAATGTTTCATATTGATGATATTTTCAAATTTTTAGTTTCTTATTAAATAATATTTAATAATAAATTGGGAGTTTATATATACACACATATATGTAATTTTAAAATGACAAAATCTTTTTTAATATTTAAAGATTTTATAATACATTTCATATAATATATGGAGTATTGTTGCTGGGTGCAGGAAGGGATTAAGCAACCAATATCTTCCGTTCTTCATTAAATTACTTTTTTCTTACACATATTTATTCTCTTTATCATCCTGCATGTGAGAATATTAAAATAAAAACTAAAATAAAATTAGAAAGTGAATGCGAAGAGATTAATAAGAGACGTTGAAGAAGATATTTAAAATTTTATCTTATATATTTTGACAAAATATGAAATATTTCATAAAACATTTTTTTTCATAATTTTATTTAAATATTTTGTATACTAAAATTTTATATAATAAAACCAATATAACAAAACATGTAACTATATTTAAAAGAAATTGCATATTATCAAATGCATTGATGCAAGACATAGATACAAGACTATAGATACAAGACAAAGTTATATCAATATATTTTTCCTATCATTCTGTTAAAAATACGAGGATAAAATCATTATAATATAAAAGATACTATACGAGCATATAAGATATTTCACATTTTATCAAAATAAAATATCATATTTCTTAATTATTTAATGATCTTAATATTTTAATATGCAAAATGATAAGGAAGAATTTATATGAAAAAATGATTAAAAAAAAATATTTATTCCCTTCTGAGCAGTCCGGCAGCAGTATTCTATATATCATATGGAAGGCCTTAAAACCCTAAAACACAAAAAAGACTTTGTTGCAATCTCTAATAATTTCTCAAATAATTTTTAATATATTTAATTTTATATTATTTGTACATGCGTGCACATATGTTTGCGCGCACATATGCACATATGTGACAGTAATAGCATATGGAACATTTCATCAATAAAAAAATTTATATGTTTACATCATGTGGCATATAGACATCCTATATTAAATAAAAAATTTTCGGATTTAAAAACATAACAAAAGTTGAATTATCTTCTTGAATTCACACACACACACACACACACACACACACACACACACACACACACACACACACATACACACACACACACACACACACATCCATTACTACATATCATATAAAACATACACTATATAGACAAAGACATATATAAAGCCACATAAAACATATGTAGATATGACATATAAATACATACATTCAAACATCACATATGTACATAAAAAAAATTTATATTTTATGAAAGATAATAAGATTAGATTTTACAGAAGACAATATATTTACTTGAAACAATTGGGAAACTGAATCAATACAATTAAAAAAGTACAACTTTATAAGAGATATGATTTATAAATTTGCTAATACAAAAGACATACATACTTCTTTATAAATTTAATATAAGCGATGTAAAAGTAGTAAGAGAAATCGGTTTGTATAAAAAGAGATTCCACATGACATATATACATACAATTGATGCTAGCTACGACTATGTCTCTCTTGATAAACGCAAGCAGATTATCTAACATATCTTTCAACTAACTATATGTACATGAAACATCAGTAAATAATTATTTTTAGTACAATATTTATAGCATGTCAAGCCATAAATGACAATATTAAACAAAATAAATGACAATATTAAACAAAATTGCTTAATATTTTTCAATTCAAGTAAGTTAAAATATATAATGTATATATATATATATATATATATATATATATATATATATATATATATATAACCTTATACAGATATTCTACACATATTACAGCAGATGCACACACAATACACACGCACACGCATAACATATACACATATTCACGCGCAAGACGCATGCACACGCATAAGCACATATTTAGACACTAATTTTTCTTTTTTCTCGTTGATAATATATTTTAATAATAGAGTTCAGTTTTAGATATTTAGAAGTTATTTAGATACAAATTAATATTAAAATTAAAGAAATTAAGTATGCTCCTGCTATTGTGTATTTGTTGAACCGTCTGCTGTGCAAATATTAATAAGATTTATGAAATTTACATGACTTATCTCAAATGCAACAGCCTAATGATCTTTCTCTCAACAATAATAAATATATTTTTTAACAATATCAATTATTCAAATATAACTATATCAAGTATAATTACGTTAACGCAATTATACATCGTAATTAAATATTAAAAACATAAAACTAAATATTCGCACAGATATTCACGAGTATTAACGACAAAATGACGGATTTCATGATTGTAACTGAAAGGCTTCTGCGGTGTCTTTTACCTTAGATTTCGTTACGACGTGAGTGGCCATTTTAACTACGGCGAAATTTCCTTTTCCAATAGTCTTTTCGAGCTCGTAATAACCGACACGAATGAGTTTGTTGACAGAAAATTCCTGGGAAACCTCATTGTGCGACGTCGGCGCGGATGCCATTTTTTGATCACTTCTCTCACTCGTGCTTGATTCGTTGCCAATTGCAATACTGAGTAGTGCAAAATTACGCCGACAGAGGAATTATAATCATCTATTGATACTGCCATCTAGCGATAGTAAATAAAAAACACAAATGTCACATGAACAATTCTAAAGCCCTATACAAATGGAAAAACGACAACGACAGCGTGACTTTTGATTGATAATTATTCGTTTTGTTTCGTAGCTGAATGGACTATATATGTATAATTCAATTGCTGTATATATTAGCAAAGTTGTATTTGTATGTAATCCTCAGCATCGACAATGAGATTTTAAGGCTTAAGATCAATCGATTATTCTTCTATAAATCGACTATAATTGGTCAAATTCTTACGGTCAAATTCTTATTCTATTAAATACCTATTGTGAACCGAGATTAAAGTGGCGTCTACAACGAAATTTTAAAGCAAAAGATAAAAATTAGTCAATTAGTGTCGGTCCACAATAGTGATTTAAGCTTTAAGTCGTAAGAAATTGACCAATCATAGTCGATTATTCTTTTCATATTCGATACGTCTTAAAGCTTAAATCACCTATTGTGAACCGACTTATAATCAATTTATAAAAGAATAAATCCCGGTCTACAATAGGTGATTTAAGCTGTAAGCCATAAGAAATTGATCAATAATAATCGATTATTCTCCTATTCTTTGACTATGATTCGTCCATTTCTTATGGCTTATTTCTTTATGGCTTAAATCATCTATGTGTCGGTCCACAATAAGTATTTAATCTTTAAGCCGTATGAAATTAACTAATCAGAGTCGAGTATTCTTTTCATATTCGATTATAATTGGTCAATTTCTTACTTTTTAAAGCTTAAATCACCTATTGTGGACCGACACTATTGTAGACCGCGACTAAGTGTCGGTCCACAATAAGTATTTAATCTTTAAACCGTAAGAAATTGACCAATCATAATCGATTATTCTTTTCATAAGCGATTATAATTGATCAATTTCTTACTTCTTAAAACTTAAATCACCTATTGTGGACCGACACTAAAACGGCGTCTACAATGAGACTTTAAGACGTAAAACTTAAGAAATTGGCCAATTATAATCGATTTATAGAAGAATAGCTTAGAATTACAGCATTCATTCGATGGGACAAATGTATGAAATATTTTCTGATTGGTTAATCAGTAGAATTCTTTGTTCCGATTGGTCAATCAAACGCTTTAAAGCATTTGTAACATAGAATGGATCGCAGCCAGGATAACCGAGAAGTAAAACTACTCTTTTTGTTTATACTATGCTTATATTGGACTATCTAATGTCCAAAATCGCGGATTATAAGATCTCTTCGGTGATGATATTTTAACGAAAGAATTTGTTTTGTATGTGTTACTGAGTGATTAAAGAGTTTCTAATGGGGAAATTAGAAATTTGTCAACATTTATGGGGAGCCGAAAAATTGGAAACCCAATTAGAAGATGCCCGTGATAAGCTTCGTGATTATGACCGCAACATTCGTAAAATTTTGGGCCGGGATCTTCCCGACAGCGAGAGTGGTCCACTGCAATCTAGGTTACATTTAATGAAAACAATTTTTGATTTATTTTTAAATTTCTGCATAATGTCAAGAATACTTGTATATTCCACAATAATATTTTAAAAATTTCTATTTTACAATGCGATATATATGTAGTGTGTATGTGTACATACGCACTGTGTGTGTATGGTACCACACACACACACACACACACACACACACACACACACACACACACACCACACACACACACACCACACACGTACCACATCAATCACAAAATATGTACATGCATATTTTTTTGTTTTGTGCACCATGCAAATTTATACACACAATCTAATACATAATTTTTCATTATTTTAAGCATTTTTATATTTTTATATTTTATTTTTATATTTCGAAATACTTATGCTACATTTGTTTTCTCAGACTGATAGTATACATTTCATATTTGTGTTTTCTTTTATAATATACATGTTAAGTAACATTTATATATTTTATATGTCTCTATTATAGTATTTAATATTGTTTAGTCCAATTTTTTTCAGAATACCACAAAAACGATTGCTACAAGAAGATCGTCGAAGAATTATAACAGAATTTGTGAATAATGATCTACCTGGAGGCAAACGACGTTGGCAAAGTTCTAATGTAGAACCAAAAACAGTTTTTAGTCGATTAAGTGCACATCCATCTATCGCAGATGATAGTGCTGATGAAGATGATAGCATTACTAAGGTAATTTATGTATAAATTTGTTAGATATGTAAAAATATCTAATAGTTCTAAAAAATTCATATTTTTTTAAAAACTTAATTATAAAGTTGTATCTATACAAAATTCTTTACTTTTTTAAAGGATGATAAAGAGTGACATACTTTTCACATTTATATTTCATACTCTTACATATTAGTGAATAAATTATTTCATTTCTATAGAAAATTTGATATCAAAACCTGTTGTTAAATGAATAATATGATTTGTATGTCTTGATGTTTATTAAGCCTGCTGTATCATCCAGAGTAATAGCCACTCCTCGAGAAATTCCTTCGCGACAAGAAGTTATCCGACGAGAAAGGACAGATGAACGCAGTCGACAAAGAAATAAACGTATGTTTGGCGCACTTTTGGGTACTTTACAAAAGTTTAGACAGGAAGAAACTAAACTGAAAGCAAAGGTAAGATATATTTTGATATATTCAGCAATTTATAATTAAACTACATAATGCCTTATTTACAGGAAGATAAAAAAGCAGAAGTAGAAGCTAGAGTAGAAGAAGCTAGAAGACGAGAAAAAGAAGAATTACGAAGAGAAAGACAACAATTGTTTTTGTCACGTAAACGACAATTAGCTGAAGTACGAGCACTAGAAGCAAAGCTTGCTCGTAGTCGACAATTTCAAGATTGGCGCAATGCACAATTATCCCTTGCTTCGTTTATAAAAACACACGCACAGCCTTCTATTTATTATGTACCAAAGCGAAAACATCCACAGACAGACATATTATTAGCGCAGTGTACAAAAGAACTTTATGGTTAATATTCTTCTGAATATTGTAAATTGTGTGTGTGTGTGTGTGTGTGTGTGTGTGTGTGTGTGTGTGTGTGTGTGTGTGTGTGTGTGTGTGTGTAAATATATATGCAATTATATTTTTTTATTGTATTTCAGAGGAAATTGAAAGAAGAGAAAAAGCATTGGTTGAAGAATTAAATTTAATAGAAGTTCAAATAGGATTGAACAAACATTCACAAAACAACTTTGAAGAATCTGCATCTTTACATACTGTAGAAGCTCCACGTTCAATAGAAGAAGGTGAAGAAAATCGAGATCCCAATCCAGAACATAATATTGAAACTACAATTAATGATAATACTGATATTTCAATGCAATCCATAATAAATGAAAATTTTGATGATGAACATACTACAGAGAAAAAAGAAGAAATACAATTGGACCAAGTTCAACCAGATGCAAACAATGGCTAGTATCAAATTTGCTGTAATACAGATTTGTGTATACATATTATGTACATCTAACAGATAATAACTTTCATAGTAAGTTCTTCAAACATTGTTTTATGATTGAATAATTAAAAATATCTAAAAGACCAAAAATTTGTAATTTTATTATCGCGTAAATTTAGTTCAGTTTTATAGCTTTTAATTTTTGGAAAATTATCATGGTAAATCTTTGCAATATATGTCGACATAAATTAGTTTTCTTAAATATTATTATTCCTGATCATGTAGATCAGAAAAATATAAATTGCAATTTTTGTATCAATAAATCATACATTGTAATTGTAAAATCTATTTCCATTAGATAAATAAAATATAAATTTATGTATTTACTAATATAGAAGTAAAAAATTTTTTTATTAAATTAAATTATTTTGAATTATTATTATGTGCTTAAAAAGACTAACATAATGAATTACTGCAATATCATTGTATTAAACAGGTGAATGAGTATAATTACTTTTATAGACAAGTTGCAATGTGGCAAAATTATTGGATGTATATTTTCATTATATGTTCTAAAAACAAGAAATAATTATATATATTTAAGTAAATTCTTATTTTCATATTTATACACATATTTATGCACATTGTTAGAAATTGTTTCTCCATTGCAAATCCACCTTTCATTTATTTAAAAACTGAGAATATAATAGAAAATGTTTAAAAGAAGTTTTTTAAAGATTTCTTTATTTTTGAGATTTAATTAAAAAACATATTGATATGGCATCTTTAAACTTGATAAAACAAATTTTTCCCAAGTTATTATTCATAAAACAATTTTTTGAAGAGCTTGCAAAGCTATTTACATTATCTATTATAACACTTATTGATCAAAATGTATTATATTATTCGTCAATTTAGATATATTAAATTGGTGTATATAAAATGTTTATGTATCTTTTAATAAATAGTTTAATCAAAATAGGTTTCATTGGCAATAAAATCGTTCTCCCAGTTTTATCATTTAAAAAAAAAAATTTCTTTTAGAAATTGATAAATTGTTTGAGCTCTTTTGACTTTGTCTTCTTTTTTAAATTTTACTTTTTAGAAAACAATTCAAATAGTTGAAAATATGGTTGCTGCAGACAATGAATAAGGAGGATGTAATAGGATTTCATAATTAATTTAGTTTTATTGTTATTTGAGATACATACAACATTATCGAAGAAATATTGAAGAAATATTGATTAATCGATATTGAGTGCTCTATTTTCAGTTTTTCGTGCATTTTCTTGATTAGTTGACAATATTTCTATGACGTCTCTAATTAAAACAAGGACATATCTAAAGTACCTTTACGAATGAAGGAAACAAAGTCTATTGCGGCCATTATAGACTGCGTTTTGATATTCACTGCCAGTACTGAAAATATATAGCTTAGGTCACGTATATTATAGATTTTCAGTACTGGCAGGGGAAACCTCAGTTTTGTCCATGGCTCGGATTGTCCAACGTGAAAATAGGCCAAGATTTTGTTAGAATAATCAGACGTTATAAACAGTGCAAATATTAAATTATATTTGCACCGAAATAAAGGTTGAATTTCGTAAGGCCTGTTCTACAAGTGCGTGTCGTGTTGTGGATCATAAGAATGTGCCAATCACAATTAAGTATTCTCCCCATTCGACTGTGATTGGTCAATTCTTATGACTTGCGACTTGCGATACCGACATGCAACTTATTGTAGAACAAGTTTAAAGCGCGTATATGCGCATTTATTTATAACTTAAGCTGGATGCACAATGAAAAACACAGGCAACAGAAACAGGGACTAGGGAACAGACAACAGATTTTGACCAATCAAAGCTGTGAAGAATATTGGAGATATTTCTGATTGATCGAAATCTGTTGTCCGTTCCCTATTCCCTGTTCTTGTTGCCTGTGTTTTTCATTGTGCATCCAGCTTTACATACTATAAAAAAAAATATGCTGACTTTTCATGCTGATGCTCGATACATTTTTAGCGTCAAACTAAATCACCTGATCAAAAATGATCATTTTACTTCTAATTCGATTTTACTATTCTGTTTAATTTTGATCATGCGATCTAGTTTGATGCTAAAAATGAGCGTTGAGCATGAAAAGTCAGCCTTAAAATCCAACTAAAATCGAATTGAAGATTTTAATGAAAACTAAACCATTGAGGCACTCAGTACTTTTATGGCCTAACTTCCACGATTGTTTGCAATCTAGATAATATATTTCGTAGGTTGATGCTCACGTGTATGAGTAACTGATGTTTTATGTACATATTTTTATTTATCTCTGAGAAATTGTTATATTCATACACATATGATATCCAGAAATCGGATAGACCAATATAAGAGAAAGTTTATAATTTACGACTAGCATGCAGTTATTTAATCTTGATATTTAATACGCGTTTTTTATTCATTGATAATGTAATATTGGAAATAATTAATTTTATTATCAAGAGAAATAATGGAAGAAGGAGCAATGTTATGGATGCTCAGTCTTGTTATGCTGGTTGGATCATGTTTGGCTGGATCATTACCATTGGTCATGAATTTGTCGGAAGTAAGAATGTTTTCATAATAAATGAATATATATTTATGTGAAATTTCTCAATATGTTTGTTTGAGCATGCCATATGACTGTATACAATATTTGTTTTCTTTAGGACAAATTACAATTAGTATCTGTATTAGGAGCAGGTCTTCTTGTTGGAACTGCATTAGCAGTAATTATACCTGAAGGTATAAGAGCTTTATTTACTAGTGAAATCACTAATGAAAAAGACTCGTACAGTATGTAGTTTTATATTTATTATTATTAATGTATTTCTTAAAATCAGCATCTTGAAGTAACATTTCTATCTTTACAGGTGACTTACATTCTTTAATTGGAATTAGTTTAGTACTTGGTTTTGTATTTATGCTTTTAATCGATCAGTGTTCAGCAAGAAAAACTGACGGAAGACAAAAGAGTATTACAGCAACTTTAGGTCTTATAGTACATGCAGCAGTTGATGGAGTAGCATTAGGAGCTGCTGCTACTACATCTCAAGCTGATGTTGAAGTGATAGTTTTTTTGGCAATAATGTTGCACAAAGTAAAGTTTTTAACTATATAATATTTTAACAATTAATAAGAACTTAATAGAAAATGAAATATTAATATAATATAATTAATAATAATATAATATAATATAATTGCATAATTTTTATATTACTTTTATTTTAGAATTTTTATTAGTTTTTATTATAAAATTTAAAATTTTCTTATAGGCACCAGCTGCATTTGGACTTGTATCATTCCTCCTTCATGAAGGTGTAGATAAAAAGAAGATAAGTAGGCATTTATTAATTTTTTCTCTTGCGGCACCATGTCTTGCACTTGTAACATATTTTGGAATTGGAAAAGTGAGTAATATAAAATATTTATTATCATTATTTTTATAATAGTTAATTATACAATAAAATTATATGAAAACATTGGAATATATTTACTATTACATAATAAATTTTACATTTTTTTTTAAGTATTGAATAAGTATGATTGATTTCAGATTTTAAGATAAATTTTTAAATAAAATGGATTTAAGATTCTGTGTTAATACAGATATTAAAATAATTATAAAATTACAGAAAAAAATACTAATGATTACGGAATAACATTATAGTTATTATGATAGAACTTCTGCTGCTTGCAGTCATCTTTGCAAATTGGTTGTTATTAGAAAAAAAATATGATAAAAATTGTTTATCAATATTATTCATTTTTTTATAATTGCACTGTAATACTTGCACAAAATAATGACATAAATCAATTAATATATAAAAGATATCAATAGTTGTATGCTTTAAAGACATTATCAGATCTTTTTATTATATTTATTAGTTTTTATTATTACTTGTTGATATTCCAAGTGCCTAATTTGATATATAACTTTGTTCATTTTTCATTTTTTAAAGTTTTTTTACACTCATTTCTTGCAATATAAAAATTAATTTTATAGTAACAAATATATTTATAATATAATTTTGTATTACTTCAGGAAGGAAAAGAAACACTGAGCAGTGTCAATGCAACTGGTTTGGCTATGTTGTTTAGTGCTGGAACATTTCTTTATGTAGCCACTGTACATGTTTTGCCAGAATTGATGACAAGGAACAGTAATTACTTACATGTGCCAAATCTTGATGGTACTACACTTTCTACAACTGGGCTCAAAGTTAAAGAAATATTATTCTTAGTAATAGGATCATTTTTACCTGCTTTGATTACTACTGGCCATCATCATTGACTAAATAAAGTATATTTGAGATATTTATCATATATTTTTAATATTTATAAAAACTTCTTTCCCTAATTTGTAAAATCCTATTTCTAAAATTTTTAGATAACTATTTTTTTATTTAAGATATGTATCAAGATTATATTTTAATTGAGAAAAAACAAAAATTATTAACAATTGTTTATAATATTATAATCTTTTTTAAATTTAATTGCAAATTTAATTATTAAATTAGATTATTTGCCAATCATTAAAGTAAAATATAAAGATATATATACTGTTTTATATATATATATATATATAATTTTTTTAATATAAAGTTTTTTTTATACATAATAATTTATATAACGTAAAACCATATAGAAGTTTATTTCGATACTGTAAAATTGAATACTTATGTGTATGATATATATATATATATATATATATATATAATGAATAAAAGATAAATATTTTTTTCATGCTTCTGTGTGTGTGTGTGTGTGTGTGTGTGTGTGTGTGTGTGTGTGTATGTGTTTATAAATAAATTACTAAAAATTTTTATTTTTAAAATTACTTTTAAAATTACTTTTATTAAATTACTTTTAAAAAAATATATAAAAGTGAGAAAACTTGTACTGTTTAAAATAAGAAATTGATGACAAAGTAATTTTTCTATAAATCTGTATAAAGAATATATATAAGTATTCTTTTTCAACTTATTAAATCTTTGGACAAGAGGGAAAAATTTTTGTGAATCATTTGTTTTGAGTTCCATGAAAAACTGACTGGGAAAAATCACAGACAATTTTTATTTTAAATTAAAAAGAAAGTCACATTGAGATTCAAGTTGCTAATTTTCCCTTTTCTAAAGCTTCTCCTTTTCAAGAAAGGATGTATCCTTTCACTGAGTACTTAATTGTGATTGGAGTATACTTTTAAATTTATATTAAATATAAAAAAATATTCTGATCGAGAAAAATACTTAATGAGCGTTTATCGAGCGATTGCGCGATTCAATGCATTCAATGATTCCTCTGCGAAAAGATTTTCTTTCTTCTCTAAATTATCTAAAATTTCAACACATAGTAAAATTATGTAATTTGATTATTCTAAAAAAACTACTATTCCTTCTAAATCCAAGATATTTCTTTCTATTTTTCTTCTTCTATTTATCTCTCAAAATAAGGAGCCAATCTATCTGAGTGAATTTTATTCTTATGCTTGTTCGATAATATAGAAAATCATATCATTAAGCTATTTAATTATAAAAGATTCTTTTCAATTTTTTTTTAACTTCAATCTTCATGGGTTCTTCAGTGTCGGTCCACAATAAGTAATTTTTAAACTTTAATCTTTAATCTTTAATCTTTAAACCGTAAGAAATTGACCAATCATAATCGATTATTCTTTTCATATTCGATTATAATTGGTCAATTTCTTACTTCTTAAAGCTTAAATCATCTATTGTGGACCGACACTCATGGACTCTTCCCTTCATGGATTATGGAAATATACGAGGGTCGTTCGATAAATTAGGTAAATTTTTGCGAGATAGCGTCACAATGAACTATGTTGTAGGCATCGCGTCCCTCTTCTTTTCAGTAATCCCTCTCTACATAAGTTGTATACGTCATGGCGTAGAGAGGACGATTTTACGAACGCTTTGGCGCGACTTCTTTTTGTTTTGAACGTGAGAGAGTTTTTATATTTTCCGGAAACGGCTCTCTCACAAGACACATCGAGCCCGAGTGTATCTTATAATATCAGTACGACACCCATAGTAATAAAGTTGTTTATCAGCTTCGAGTGAGTTAAGTTAATTATCCTTTTCATCTTATTGACGGGAGGTCTGGTGACTTCACATTCCCAGAAGGAACGACGAACAATGACACTGCTCACGCCGGCCATAGTTAAGATATATTCCTTATAGTATAGTATAGTATATGGCCAGGAAGTAACACTATTCAAACTGCACATAATCTCAAAAATCAGTAGTGTTCACGATGGCAATAACAAAAGAGCATATTCGATTTTCCATCCACTTCGCGTTTCATCTGAAGAAAAATGCTGCTGAAGCCACTGCAATGATTTGTGCTGCATATGGAGAGAACGCTGTAAGTCATGCTACATGTAAAAGATGGTATCAAAAATTTCGCCAAGAGATTTCAATCTTGAAGATGAACCACGTGCTGGACGCAAAAGATTGAAACGGACGAATGCAAGCACTGCTATAGATATAAACTCTGCGCAAACTGAAAAGGAGCTTGGCGTTACACAGCAAACCATTTCCGTACGTTTACATACGATGGGAAAGATTCCGAAGGAAGGCAGATGGGTTCCGCATGAATTGTCCGAAGACAACAAAAATCATCGGCGTGACACTGCACTCACTTTGCTTTCAAAGTTCCGGAAAAAAGATTTTCTGCACAAAATCATTATAGGCGATGAAAAGTGGATTCTTTATGATAACCCTAAACGTAGAAAATCATGGGTTGACCCTGGTCAACCTTCGACATCGACACCAAAGTCCAATATCCAGTGGTTTTGCTCTGTATCTGGTGGGATTGGAAAAGTGTATTGTATTACGAGTTGTTAAAACCGGGTGAAACAATCACGGCAGACGCTACCAACAATAATTGATCAATTTGAGCGATGCATTAGAAGAAAAGAGGCCAAGGATGTCGTAAAGTGATCTTGCTTCATGACAATGCTCGATCATATGTTGCGAAAGCGACTCAGAACCATATCTTTGCGTTAGGCTGGGAACTTCTCCCGCACGCGGCGTATAGCCCAGACATGGCGCCTTCCGATTATCACCTATTCCGATCGCTGCAGCATCATTTGGCTGATACACGTTTCGTGAGATTTGAAGAGATACGAAAATGCATTGATGACTTTATCGCTTCGAAGCCGGTGAGCTTCTATCATCAAGGAATTCGCAAGCTATCCGAAAGATGGCAAAAAGTTGATGCAAATGGGGAATACTTCACTGATTAATATTTTTTTGTTTGTTTTTTAATAAAGATTGAATTTTACAAAAAAATAACTTTTTTGTACATCTAATATATAATAAATAACCCCTTAAAAATGTATATGTATATATATATATATATATATATATATATATATATACATATACAAGATGTTCCATAACTCTTAATTAATATTTCAAGGAGTGAAAGAAAAATTTTAATTTAAATTAAAAATTCTTTTCCAATTTTGGCTCAAACCATTATTTATCGAGTTATTAACGATTAAAATTGATCAATCAGATTGCGCCTAGTCGGAGTATGCAGAAGCGTAGCGTGCTTTGAGACCCTTCACGCTTTCTGTACATTCTTTCGATTAAAATTTTATTCGATTAAAATTTGTTATGGGTACAAAAAAAGACTACTGACAAGAAAGATTATCAAAATAAATTGTTTATAAATAAATTATTTAAACAATTTCTTTAAAAATTGTTTTGTCGTTTAAATAATTTATTCACAAACAATTTATTTTGATAATGTTTTTTGTCAATAGTCTTTTTTTGCACCCATAACAAATATTCCGTAATTAATTATTTTTCCCCCATCACTACTAGGTTAGCTATAAAAATTAATTAAATTGAACAAATGGATTAAATAATTGAATTATATAAATAAACAAATAAATAAATAATAAATAATATAAAAAAAAAACAATCAGAAATTGGATAAATTTCTAACTATAACTTTTCTCACTTATTTATTTATTTATTTACTCATTTATTGATTAATTAATTTCATTTCATTTATTTATTAATTAATTTCATTTCATTTATTTATTAATTAATATAATAGAATTAGATAAAATTAGAATACAATTTTAATCGGGAGAATATATAACAGAAAGCACAAGGGACCTCATAGTACACTACGCTTCTATGTACTCCGGCCGAATGCAATCTGATTGATCAACTTTATCGTTAATAACTCGGTAAATAATGGTTTGAGTCAAAATTGGGAAAGGAACTTTTAGTTTCAAAATTCCATCCTTTTTCATCCCTTGAAATATTAATTAAGAGTTATAGGACACCCTGTATACAAAGATAGAGAGATTATGTTTATGTACGATTTTACTTTGATATTAAATTAGTGCTCGCTCATGTGTTATGTTTAATTTGCGGTGATGCGGTGGCGGCGACGCATTCAATGTGAATAAGAACGATGTTATCTTTAAATTTACTTCGCGTCGCGTCGTAACGCAATGGATGACGCGACGCGCTCAATGGGAATTCACTCTTGATTTATATGTGACAGACGTTGGAAGTGAGCATGGCAGCAGTTGACGTAAAAATGAAAAAAGACGAATTCCGTGCAGCGATTAAACATTTTTATTTAAATAAATGGACGGCTGCACAGATTAAAGCCGAATTGGACGAAGTTCACGGGGACTCTGCATCGTTGAAGACTGTTTATTTTTGGATTAATGAATTCAAAAGAGGCTGGATATCAACCAAGGATGAAACGCGCTCCGGACATTCAGTTGAAATCACTACGCCAGAAATGACTGAAAAAATTCATCGTATCGTCATGGAAGATAGCCGACTGAAGGTGCGTGACATAGCTAAGATTGTAGGCATCTCGATAGATAAGGTGCATGTAATATCCTGCACAAAGAATTAGAAATGAAAAAACTTTGTGCACGATGGATGCCGCGATTGCTGACCATCGATCAAAAACGCATGCGAAAAGACATTTCGCAGCAGTGTTTGTTGATGCTTAAACGCAATCCACAAGACTTTTGGCGTCGACCGTAAACGAGACTTGGATCCATCATTATACATCCGAGTCAAAACAGCAGTCGAAGCAGTGGACAGCGCCTGGTGAATGTGTGCCGAAGAAGGCGAAGACTGTTTTATCGACTGGGAAGATAATGGCCATTGTTTTTTGAGATTCTCAAGGAATCATCTTCATTGACTACTTACAGAAGAGTCAAACAGTAACAGGAGCATATTATTCTACACTTCTGAATCGTTTGTACAAAGAGCTGCAAACGAAACGGCCGCAAAATTCATCTTTCTTCTACTCCGACTCTACAATCGCAATGGCAAAATTACATGAATTAAAATTCGAATTGCTGCCTCATCCACTCTAGTCTCCTGATTTGATCCCTTGTGCCTTCTTTCTATTCCTAAACCTCAAGATCTGACTTGGGAAAAAGAAATTTTCATCCGATAAGGAGGTCATCGCTGCTGTGAATACGTATTTTGAAGGCCTCGAGGCTTCCTACTTTTCCGAAGGGATCAAAAAATTGGGACACCGCTGGACTAAGTATGTAGAGCTCCAGAAGACTACGTCGAAAAGTGAAAAAGAATTTTCCGGAAAATAGGTAATTTTATTGTTTTTTTACCTGACTTAAAACGAACGACCCTCGTACTTTCTGATCTCGAAACGAATTTGCTTGACTTTTTGATCATATTGGTACTTAGCTCATGAAAATAATTTAATTAATTTAATTTATTTAAATAATTTAATTTATTTCCACATGTTTCCTAATATTATTATGTAATATTATTGTTATTATTATGTTTTAAATTTCTCCTTTAATCTGCTAATGTACTTATTTACTTAGAACTTACTAAGAACTTACTAAGAACTTCTTCTGCTTTCCAGATTTCCACACAACAAATTCAAAGGAAGTCTAACAAGAGATAATTCCGTTGAAATAATTTCAATAGTCTTATGTTTAGAAGATGCATATTTGATTATTAAATTATTTGCTGATCATTAAAGTAAAATATAAAAATATACATACCTATTTTGTATATATATATATATATATATAATTTTTCTAATATAAAGTCTTCAATACATAATAATTTATATAAATACAACCATATAGAAGTTCATTTCAATACTATAGAATTGAATATTTATGTATATACATAATGTAATATATAATGTTTATAAGTAGACATCTTCCTTAATTGAAAATTTGTACTAATAAATTTTTATATTAACATTTATTTATTTTGGCATTGTGCAATATTTATGCACAAGCAAGAACATGGAAATCCATTCTTTCCGAATCCTTCTGGAAATTCATTCTTGGAAACAAACTTTGCCAGATAATTAATATCTCTTGATAGTTTAGTGCCGATATTTGACTTGTCCAACATTTGACTTGTCTTGTGGTTGAGATAGAAAGGAGTCATTCTCATCTTCTTATTCCTATAAAAACTAACTCCTGAAGCATTTCAAATCGAAATTTAAAATTTTTTTATTATTACTTAGAGTTATGACTTTGATAATATATCTTATATTCATTTTTACTGAAATAAAAACATCTTGGCATATACGATCGAACAAGATCTTAAGCACCTATTTTTAAAATTAATTGAATAAATTCAATCTATTATCTGTGATCACATTGATCTAGTTGTATATGTATTTAAAAAACATTTTTTTTATCATAAAAACGAACTTATAGTCTAATAAAAATTACGAAAAAGTACAATAAATAATTATGATTAATATTTTATATAAAAAGGGCATTTTAAAACGTATATTTATACAAGAAAACGCCACGATGTTTCAGTATTATATTTAAAATGTAATTTTGTTTTTATATCTCAGTTATTATATCTCAGTTAATAATCAAACAACACCATTAACTTAATAGTGACATCACTTAGTATCCACTTGATATCTACACTTCACATAACTTTCCATTACTATTGTTATTGGAGTGGAGTCGAAGATAACTTACTTCAACATTCATATGGGATATTTTACACATGTACGCATTTTACATGTATTCCTAACAGTCGATAACTGCTAACACCACATATGATATTTAATGAATGGATTAAGTATAGAGTTCTATACAGTAATCAAACAGTTGTCTGTTACATTTTACTGTTCCGGTTTATAGTCTGTTATTATTTTCACACATGCAATAATTAATTATCTCGTTGTGTATTGTGTAATCATACCTTAGGATAAGGGTATCAACGAGATACCTATCCTAAGGTATGATTACGTAGTATATCACGAGATATTTAATTTATTAAGAAGTTTACTTTCGTAGGGTATACACTTGAAATTATAGTGTACCGTAGTACGGCACCTGTATAATTACATTTATTTTTTATCAATAAATGAAAATTTAAAATTTTTTAAATTTACAAAGATCTAAAATTTTTATAAAAAATTGAAGATTGATGATATATAATTAAAAAAATATATTTCTTACGGTAAAAGTGAAATACGAATTTATTTTAGCTTATCTTCTAGTTTTTTTAGCTTCTAATTTTAGCTAATCTTATTGATTTTCGTTAAACTCTATATACCTTCGTTTTCCTAATGCGCAAACGTAAGATGTTACTTGTAAGATTCTTTACAAGCAGATAATAGTAGTATCAAATCAAATTGTCGCAGAATAAATATTCAATATATTTTCTAAAATAATTATTATACATATATGATAATTGTATCATTATAATGATATCGAAAATTACTTCAATTGAAGCTATACATTTTATAAAAATTAGTGTGGCGTTACTATGTGCCTGGCCACCATCACCGAACGCAACGAAATTTGAAATTATTGTATTTAAAATTCGGTGGTTCACTTGTTATTTGAGCAGTATCTTATTATTGCTTCCGTTGCTAAATTCAATTTACGAATATCGTGATGATCCCGAGATTTTAGGAAAATCAGTTTGTTTGTCTTGTGGAGTCATTCAAGTCACAATCAAGATGATGATATGTGCTACTCGATATACTCAGTTCCAGGTATGTATATAAAATTCAACAATTCTTATTCATAAAATAGGATATATAATATTTACATTTTCAAAAATTAAAACATAATTTTAACGTGCAAATTATTTGTTTAGTTTTAAAAATTATCTTTTATTTGGCAACCAACAGCATTTTTCAATTAATCTTTTTTTATTTCAAGAAGACATTAAATTAAATTAACAAATTATTATATTATAAAATTTTAGTTTATTTTCAAAAGTTTAATTAATAAATTATTAATTTATTTAGTAAATTTGTTATGCTTATTCATAGAAAAAATAAATTTATTTTATAATGTATTTAACCGTAATATTTTTGATTCTTCAACGCTTCCCAAATATTGATTAATTCTCAACAACGAAAAGAGAAGTCATCAGTGAAATGTTATTTTTTTATTTTAAAATTTTTTACATTCAAAAATTAAATAAGGAAGAGATAACAAACTTACATACCGTTGAACATTATAGAATTATTATTTCAGATATTATATCATGAAATGGAAACATTTTGCAAACAGGCAGATGAAAAAACAAATGTTATGTTGCAGCGTTATGTTGATAAGTACAAAAGTATTTATGGCATTTATTCTTTATGGTGCTATCTAACCGCTATTGGCGTTATTTGTGGACCATTATTTCTCCCACAAGAGTTTCCGACTTATGCAAAATATCCATTTTCTGTCGAGCATCCGATAAAAAGTATTATTTATTTACATCAATCATTGGTCGGCTTACAGGCTTCATCCGGAATATGTATCGAGTGCAGTATTGCAGTTCTTTTGTTCTATTCTGCAGCAAGATTAGATCTGTTAGCCCAGAAAATGCGCAATATCAAAAAGGAGAACGAATTGAACACGTGCATTAAACTTCATGATGAAATATTAAAGTAAGAGGTGTATGCCATCACTTCTTTTCTTTACAGTTTGCATTATAAAAAATATTTCAAAAAAATGTTTTAAAATTTAAAAAATTTTTCAAATATACGACGATCTGTTTATATGCATAACATACGCGAGAAGAGTTCAAATATAAAAAAAAGTTTAATTTCTTTGTTTACATAAATTAATTTGTGTGAACAAGTTAATGTTCTTTTAGTAATAAGTTACATATAATAAAACTTACAAAATTAAAAAATTATTTAAAAATATATAGGTATCGAAACTTTCTGTTTAAAAATAATTATAAAGCATAAAATTTCGTTAAAATTAACGAGAGCTATAAATAATCTTTTTATTGCTGTGCTGGCTTTTAAAATTAAGAAATTATTTAAAAATACATGGAACACCAGAACCCTGCTTGCAAATTGTAAAACATAGAACACTAGCGTTATAAAGAATGCTATTGGAATTATCGTTGGTTTTTAAAAATTAATAAAATATCGTGCCAATTTCACAAATATGATGCATTACTTTTTTGCTACTCGCGTCTTCAATGATTAAATAAAATTTGCAACGTTTTGAAATTAAGGATAATCTTTCCCACACATTACCTTTATTATCATTTTTTGAAAAAATAATTGTATCTAACAATTGTATCAATATTTGTATATACAAAATATTCGCATAATTATACAAGATGTCCCGTAGCACTGTCCTCATCGCTGAGAAGATAGGCGGGAGTGAGATAAATCAAAATGTCTTATATCAATTTGCGATATTCGCAATAATTTTCGAGTTATTAAATATTAAGGTTGCACAAATAAGAGCGCGCGAGGAGAAAATGCTCGCTCGCCTGATCTGTAGGACGAATGGGAAGAGTGGAACGGCGGCTACTGTTCTTTCCCTCGCCGCGCGCGCTCCGCCCATCGCCGATAGCCGATCGCCGGATAGCCATTGTCGTCACGCTGGGCCGTCCTATGGGTCAGGCGGGCGAGCACTTTGTCCCCGCGCGCTCTTATTTGTGCAACTTTAATATTTAATAACTTGAAAATTATTGCGAATATCGCAAAATGGTATAAGACATTTTGATTTATCTCGCTCCTGTCTACCTTCTCACAAGCGATGATGACAGTGTTACAGGACACTCTATATAACCATTGTATGATTATATAATTATGCGAATATGTTGTATATACAACATATTATTATAAAATTAATATAAAATATAAAATTAAATACAACTATTATTATAAAATTATGTAATTAATACAATTTTATAGTACATCTGCTACGGAGACAGAAAATCGCATATTTCAGTTACGCTTATTATTAAGACACAACCAACAAAAAGGAATAATAAAAGTCGATTAAAACAAAGCCGAAAGTTTGGTTTAAACGTTAATTACTGACTTATAGTATGCATATTTATAAAAAAAATGCTATTCTTGAAATTAATTGTTGGTAAATTTTAGATATACATGCAAAGTAACTAATACTGTGGCACCTCTGGTTTTCACTACAATATTTACAACAGCTATGGCAATCATTTTCGGAAGTTTAAATATGGTTACTGTAAGTAACATATTAAGTATTTTATCTTATATGAATATATATCGTGACGTGTTGTCCCAAGAGATTACACTCTGGGGTCTACTTGGATCCTCTTTCATTCGGTAGAACTCAGAATTACTTCGTCGGATTTTTTTATACATTATATGTATATATGCTTACGAGCATACACATATGTTTTGTGTATGTTTTAATGTGAACATAAAAAATTAATGTTACATCAAAATTGAACAAAAATAATATATAAATTTGATAAATAGGAACAACCAATAACAATCAAGATCCTGTATACCATCGTAGCATTCAGTGCCAGTTTGGAACTTTTTATGTGTGCTTTACCAGCTGATAATTTAATGCATATGGTAATAGGTACTTAATTATAATTTTTAATGCATGCTATATAGTTATATTACATATTATTTTTCTTCATAGAGTACAAATATTTGTATGGGAGCATATGACTCACAATGGTTTCAAGGAAATATAAGCATGCAGAAGAAGATCATCCAAATTATTTTCAGATCACAGGAACCCATAGTTATTCGCATCAATGCTATTCTTCCAGCTTTATCATTACGTTACTATGCAGGGGTAAGAATAATGTCCTATATGTTTTTTATGTAGCGATCGTATTTAGTAATAGCCGGAGAGGAGATACACTTATATGTATATATTTCTGTTTTGAAACGTTATGTTCAAAGAATCCTAGAAGGGATTCTTTTATTTAAAAACAGATTCAAGTATAATAAAAATACAAACAATTATTTTACAATAAAATATATGTACTGTATGTATCAAGGCGCATATTACAAGTTAAACATATTGTGAATATTTCTAAAATAAGTCAATAGGTAGTGTCATTATGTCTTTTTTAGTCAAGAAGTTTTGTTCTATTAGCAAAGAATAGACTTACGCAATTTTACAGAAAAAGAAGTGCACAGAATATAGAGTTGATATAATTAAAGATGTCACATGTTGAAAAATTTATGATAATTATAACATTTTAATGTAATAATCAATTTTATTATTTAATTTATACGTTAATAATTGAATTCAATTATATCGAAAATAAAATTTATAATTTTATTTGATTTTATTATATATTATTATATATTATATATTATATATTATATATTATTGCATTTTAATAAAAAAAGTATCGAAATATCTAATTATATGTATTTGCATATGGATACAATATAACATATTTTTCATTGCAGTTTCTATATACATCTTGTTCTTATTTCACTGCTGTACGTATGATGGTCAACGAAAATATTAAGAATTAAATCAACAAAAGAAAATTGTTGTAATATAATATAGTATAATTAATTTAGATTGCATCTTATATTCTGTATTTATTAAATAATATAAAATATTCATATTATTGCTATAAGTATATGTTTGAAATCAATTTGAAATGTCACTTAACATTTGTGTGCTATATGGATAAAATGTATTTATTATTTCTGAAAAAACGAAAGGCTTACATTAATAAATGTCTGAAACATATTCCTTACGTTCTCCGAAGCGTCCTATATGGAAATCATTATTTAATTCAGAATAGAAAGCCAATCATTTTTTAAAGATAGATCTTTAAGAATTCTGAAATTACTATCCTGAAATTATAATGTTATTATACAAATATGATACAAATTATAATAATTTAATTAATACATTATCTTAAATGCTTTAAGACCAATAAGACTGAAAAGAGCAAAAATTTGCTGATCCTGATTAGTCAATTATATATTTCATTTGAATAGGATTTTTAATAATGAGTGTTCTCCATTTAGTGATACATACAACAAAGCCGATACAAACATTGTTCTTTCTTAGTAGTTATTTAATGAATAACTAGGAATAAAGGGACAAATTGATGCTTGTGTCGGCTTGTGTCACTAAATGGAAAGCACCCAGTGTTGTTCGGTAGATGCATTTCGTTGACGCTCTAGTGCGTATGTGCGAAAAGGCGCATGCGCAGTAAAGCACCTCATCTAACAACACTGCCGCCCGGTAAGAATTCCTAAAAAAAACTTTGAGATAATGTGATGACAATTATGAGTGAAAGTGGTTAGTTTGGTTCAAAAATTATACATTTGTAGTACTATGTCAAAAGCCAAAGTTTCAGCAGAATGGAGAAAGAGGGTAAAGTCGGAATACATGCGATTACGGCAAATGAAACGATACAAACGAGCGGACGAAGTAAAAATTGCATGGAACCAAAATCGTAAGGTTATGACAGGCAAGTGTGTTTTCTGCGAAAAATTATATTTTCTAGCTCTGTACTATATTACGCTTTGCATACTGAAAATGAAATAAATATGTAATTAGATATTAAAGAAAAAAAAAGAAAATATTAAATACAAAATATATTTTTTTGTATTTTTTTAATATTCTTTAAATATATTTTTTATTTTAATTAGTGTTAATTCTTCCAGAAAATATCTTATAGTTATTTAAAGACTTTTATTATTAATAAAAATAATAAATAGTAGATATTTTACTTTTATTATTGATTTATTTTAAATTTTAGATATATTTTATTTCACAAATTAAATTTGATTTTTATTCTTTTCTACTATTTTATATTAAATTTTTAGTTGCTAAATTTTGACAATTACAATAATAAAAATGACAATAGCAGTTTACTAGCATTAGCACACAATCATATTTAGGATTATTTATTGAATAGAGCTTCTTGTTGGTGAACAAAAGCGTTGGACAGATGGAAAAGCAATGTGGTTGGCAATGCAAGACATTCCGCCACATCTTTCTTGCATGAAAAAAGCTGAAATTACCAGCCCTGATGGTGATGTACAAAGTTGTCCTGTAAAAATAATTAATGCAGTAACTCCTATACCAACTATGTATACATGGGCTCCCATTCAGCAGAATTTTATGGTTGAAGATGAAACTGTTTTGCATAACATTCCTTATATGGGTGATGAAATTTTGGATCAAGATGGTACTTTTATCGAGGAACTTATAAAAAATTATGATGGAAAGGTACAGAGATAGCTAAAACTATAGAGATGGCTAAAAGCATTAATAATCTTGTAATAGATTTTATTGATAAAATCTTAACTTTGCTGCTGCAGGTCCATGGTGATAGAGAATCTGGTTTTATGGATGATTCTATTTTTGTTGATTTAGTGAATGCTCTAGCAAATTATGAAAAAGAAGATAAAGAGAGAGAACAGATAAAAAAAGGAAAGGAGAAAGATAATCAAAAAGATAATGAGAAAAAAGACATTGATATAAAGTCTGAAATCAGGATAGAAAAAAATGACAGTGGAAAGACAGTAGCTGTTCCGTTTCCATCAATGCATATATTTAATGTAAAAAAATTAAATGTCATGATACATAATATAATTCTAGATTAAAATTATTTTACAATTATCGTTTATAGGCAATATCAAGTATGTTCCCCGATAAAGGAAGACCTGAAGAATTAAAAGAAAAATATATTGAATTGACAGAGAGATCTGATCCAAATGTTTTACCACCAGAATGCACGCCTAATATAGACGGTATAAATGCGAGAAGTGTACCCAGGGAACAAACAATGCATTCTTTTCATACTTTGTTCTGCAGAAGATGCTTCAAATATGACTGCTTTTTACACCGTGAGTGTATTGCAATAAAACAATCTTATTTATTAAGTTGTATTTTATGAAGTATTAATTCTAAAAAAAATAATTTTTAATAATATTTATTCCTTTATTAATTAATATAGTATTTTTAGAACTAGATGGAACACTAATCTAATATGTAAGAATACTTCACTGAAATACAACTTATTAAAGAGTTGTACAATATTTTAAGTGTTCTAAGTTGAAAGTTTATTAATTACAATAATTTATGATTCCTGATTTATCGTAGCAGCCAGGGGGACTTCGCCGCAAGGTAAAGAACAACATTGCATACAAACTAATGCATTATCGATCGGAAGCTTTTTTTTTGTTTAGCACAGAGGCATCGTCAAGGGCTCATCCACAATCATATTTCATTCATCGTTCATCGCTGTCTACTAAATTTCTCTCCATTCAATTATGCCGAATCAGCCGACGAAAATATATTTGTAGTGAGTTTATTATGTTGCTTGTAGGTCTTCAAGTTTGCCATCCAGGTCCAAATTTGTTGAAGCGAAAAGGACCCGATTTGAAACCATTTTCGGAGCCATGTGGAGCAGAATGTTACATGCATTTGGTAAGCTATATGCTATATGATATATTTCGACATAATATCTATTTTTTCAAAGTGTAAATTTGATATCAACATTTTATAGGAAGGAATGAAAGAAAAGCTGGCGGCACAAGCAGCAGATACAAAAGAAGATGAAGGCGATGAGAAACGTGGTGGTCCTAGGAAAGTACGAAAACAAGCAAGCGTCGATTCTGGAAACGAAGCGAGCAGTGAAGACAGCAATGATAGTAATAAGTATGGTCAAGGAGGCAGTTGTCAAGGTTAATATATAATTTATGATCATCACTTAAAAAGAAATTACTTTATATATACATATTAAAATAATATTCTAAAATGTTTTATTATTTAAATTAGATTTTAAGCAAAACGTTAACAAAAATTGCAAGCCTGAGGAAATAGAGGATCAAGCTCAACCTGAAAATCAGACACCTTTTACATTGTTAGGAGTTGGTAAACGAATTAAGACAGAAAGTGAATTTTCATGGACAGGTTCAGAACAGAGCTTATTCCGAGCTCTTCATAAAGCCTTCCCTGGCAATCCATGCGCGTTAGCACAAATCATGTTAACAAAAACTTGTCAGGAAGTATATGAATTCGCTCAAAAAGAGGCTTCGGATATTCCCGCTATAGAAAATCTGAAAGATTTTACGCCACCGCGAAAAAAAAAGAAAAAACATCGACTATGGTCCATGCATTGCAGAAAAATACAACTTAAGAAAGATTCTGGTACATTCATTAATCGATTGCAAAAGCTTTAGGTTCAAGTAATATTATTTTTTTAATTTTTAATTGTTTTCTTCTAATAGGTGCTAACCATGTGCACAATTTCGCACCTTGTGATCATCCGGGTCGTCAATGCGATAATTCATGTCCCTGCATACAAGCACAAAACTTTTGCGAAAAGTTCTGTCAGTGTAGCAGCGAATGCCAAAATCGGTTTCCTGGTTGCAGATGTAAGGCTCAATGCAATACAAAACAATGTCCATGCTATTTAGCTGTAAGGGAATGTGATCCGGATTTGTGTCAAACATGTGGTGCAGATCAATTCCATATTACCAAAATATCTTGCAAAAATGTCAGCGTACAACGTGGTCTTCGTAAGTTTCATAAATTTTAAATTATAAGTAATAAATTTTTATATGTTATTTTTATATATTATTTTTATATACTGTTAAAAACATAAAAAAATAAAAATAAAATTACTTATGTTTGTAGATAAACATCTCTTGATGGCACCATCTGATGTAGCAGGTTGGGGAATTTTTCTGAAAGAATCAGCGGCGAAGAATGAATTTATTTCTGAATACTGCGGTGAAATTATTAGTCAAGATGAAGCCGATAGAAGAGGAAAAGTATACGATAAATACATGTGCAGTTTTCTTTTTAATCTTAACAATGGTAAATACTATATATGAATAAATCTCGTATATAGCTGATTATAGAACAAGAAAAATTAAAGGATATCTTTTAGATTTCGTTGTTGATGCAACAAGAAAAGGAAATAAAATAAGATTCGCCAATCATTCCATAAATCCCAATTGTTATGCGAAAGTGATGATGGTAAACGGTGACCACAGAATAGGTATTTTTGCCAAGAGAGCGATTCAACCCGGTGAAGAATTATTTTTCGATTATAGGTATATTACTGTATACTCAATTTTTAATCATTGTAATTATATGACTAATTAAATTAATATAATTTTAGATATGGACCAACGGAACAACTTAAATTTGTCGGTATCGAGCGAGAAATGGAATTTCTTTAAGAATTTATATTTTATGTTTAACAGAAACAAGTGACATTTTTGAAACAGAATAAATATAAAGTAAATACTTATCTAATTTTTAAAATTGTATAATGACTTATACTACCATATCATATAAATTATTATTAATATCAACATGTCTTATGAACATTAGTTTATTTCACCAAGATGAGGAAAAGCTTGATATATTTGTATGAATTAAACTGGCGAAACTTCACGAAACGGCTTTGACAATGATTTATGATCCACTAATAATCTGCGAGTTATTATACAATGTTGAAAGAGATATTCATGAATGCCTGAAGAATATAATTAAATACTTATCTGACTTATTTATTAATTTAATGGGAAAGTATGTTTTTTTATGTACTTTAGCCGATAAACATAGAATAAATCGTTTTATAATCGTATTATAATATTAATACAAAACTTTTTGCATATATAAAAGAAAAATGAAATCCATTTCAACATTTGTCTCAGTTTCTTTTATTTTTGTTATATAAATTTTAAATAATTAAATATCGTGATCTAATATGTATGTGTGAAAAATTATTTGACAATATTACTGTAAAAGTGAGAAAGTAATAGTGAAATTATTAATACAAATATCTGTGATGTATGGATAATTTATAAATATAAATATAAATATTTATAAATATGAATAACCAGTTTGCACTGTTACACGCAAAAGTATTAATCAATTTCGTCTTTTAGCTATGACTAAACATTATTTGTTAAAAAATATTTCTTAAAAATAAACATTTTACGTATATTCTTTTTGTAATTAGTACCTATTTATATAATTTATAATTGTTCAAACAAATATATCTGTTATATAATTCAGAGATAAAATAGAAATATATCCATATGTATTCATGATAAAAATATGTATGTTTAAATTATTATTACAGTTTGAGTAAGCAGCCAATAATAAGAAACTTACAAGTAACAAGACCACAATTGACCACAATCAACGAAAATATACTTACATAAGTTTATAATTAACATACTTAATTCAAAAAAAAATATATTTGCATTTAATATTTAATAAATACGCAGAGAAAATCAAGAATAAAATATACATAGCGTATAATTTTAACGAGAAAAATTATAAAAAAATTCCAAAGTGTACTTCCGATGTTAATATTATATCGTATGCACAACTCATGTTATCTAATAGATATTTTATCTATCTATTCGAAAGAATAAAATTAAGTTTTTTTTTTTCTTTTCACGGTAAGTTTAATCAAATGAACAATTGCTAATTACGTCTTTCATTATCGTAAGTAACTGATGATACACAAATAATTTCGAGAAAATGCGGTTAAATTTTGCATTCACTAATTATATTTCGTATTTATTTATTTGTTATCGTATAAAATTACAAATTTTATACGACAAATATACATTTACACTATAATTTGTGTATATATATATATATATATATATATGTGAATTCTATATATGTATAAAATTAAATTATATGTGTATGTGTAAATAATTGCAGAATTTTTATTAATTTTTTTCGGAAACTAGTGTGACGATTCATATTTTTATTGCACATTTTATGTCGTATTAATTAATTAATTAATTAATTTTAAATTAATCTCATATTTTGCGTTTGAATAGAAACTGCATCGAAAGTTGACAAACGCGCGGACAATTCAAAATTATGTCTAGCCTCTCTCAATGATAATGTCTGGATTAAAGCATCAGAAACGAGCTTTTGCGCAGCTCGGAGTTACTGCGAAGAGAATGTAAGCGTCTCAGTGATCTCGTCCTCGTCGTGGGAATTCGGCCACCAGTTGCAAGCTTCACGGCTGCGAGAACGGTTGGACGGGAGGTTTGTCGAAAGTCTCAGATTAAGAGGCCTAAAGGAAAATATCTTTCTTAAACATAATACATGTAAATCAAAATGAAATTTTGATTTAGTAAAGTACTTTCAATCTTCTATCAAAAAAATCAGTTCGTGATTGACTCATATTACACCAAAAGCTTAATTTTAGTGATATAACTCATACTCAAGTTGTACGATTATTTTTGCCGCCTCTTATTAAAACAAAAAGAAAAAAGAAATGGATTAATAATAAAAAATAATAATAATAATAATAATATGACATCCTTGAGCAGAATTGCGCACTTGACGAATTCAATGATGACGACAATCATGAAAATTCGCGCATTTAAAATTTAATTTAATCTAACACCGGGGAGGGTGAATATTTACGCGTGTATATCGCACATTCGTCTGCACGGGTCGCTTTAAATGTGCAAAGAGACGAGTATTGCGAGATCGAATCTACCTCTTGGGTGGTAAATTCGAGAGATTCGGAGAGTTTACGGAAACGATACTCAGCGGATCAGCGATGTTGCGAAGAAAGTAAAGTGCGCGAGAAAAGCGACGTCGTGCCGTTGATGATACACTCGACACGCAGAAGGAAGCCAATTTGGATTGCGGCCAAGTCTAAGAAAATCTCTGCAAACATGGAGGAAGAAGGTAATCTTTTTTGGATTAGAAGAAGATAACATGGAAGATCCATGTCAAAATATGAAAAAAATTACAGAAAATAATGGTACTCTTGATTGTAATTACTATTCACAATCTTGAAATCAAGATTGAAACTACTAAATGAATGTAGATGATGAATACTGCTAATAACGCAATTGCAATATAATTGCATAAAGGGATAGAACCTGTATTATTAAAGTCATTGTTAACATTTTATAAATATGACTTTAATAAACATCAACCAATTCTCTGCGCGAAAAATTATATTTCAAAAAGAAGCTTAACAACGTTTGTCGACATTTTAAAATTGCGTGTATCTTTATTATCTTTTGAGATTGAAAATTGCATATTAAATATCATAACAAAGTAAATGTTTGATTAACACATTTTTTTGTAAATTTGTTTGTAACTTCATTTGTAACTTAATTGATGTTATTAAAATTATAGTTTACATCATGTCCATATTATTATATATTACTTGGATTTTTTATGTATAAAATTATTAAAATGATAAGTAAAATTATGTCATTCCATGTAAATCAGATCATGTATAAATGATACATATAATTATTTAACTACTGATATAAACTTTAATTTGAACTTAATTTAATATTTTAATGTGTAAAAATATGTATGCATTATTGGAAAAGCTTTGGCGAATAAAGGTATAGGGAGAAGAAAAGTTCAGCAATAAAAATATATTGCAGGCAACCAACGTTACTACAATAAATTCAAGTTTATTATATCTAAAAAAAAATTATTTTTATCAAATTCTTGTAAAATTATAATTTATTACAACATAGAGTTGTTGTCGAGAACAAGCTATCTAATACAATATGTCACATAATTTATATAAAATATTTATATAAAGTATTTTATTTAATAGTAACGATTTTTTACAATATAAAATTATGAAAAAGTGAAAAACTTTTATAATATTATATGACAATTTATGTAAAGAGCACAAAACCATTCCTGTTATTACAAATACAATTTGATAATATAAATGGAACGGTGCATTTAGCATAAAATGTGAGGAAATGACTTTATATGTAACATTACTTGCATGAAAAAAATAGAAGTTTTTTTTATAAAAAATTATTTATTAGTAATAGAAAGTGTATTTAAACGATTTATGTATTATAAAAAATTACATGAAGATTTGTGGTTTTTAATTGATTGAATATGAATACTTAATGCATAACTTAACCTTGTTCACTTAATATTTCAAATCCTTAAAAATATATATTTTTGTATCCTAATTAACTATAAATATCAAAGTGTTCGTAACATTAAATGAAGGGTGAAAGGGTGAAAGTTTCCGAAATTTTTTAAAAAGTTATAGAGATATGTGAAGCATCAATAAATCACTTGTAATTAAACAATGGATTCTAGATACTTGATCGAATTTAATCTTCATTTTTATAGCAATTCTTTAGATTTGCCATATATTTAAATACAAAATTGGATATTTGAGTATAGATTGAGTTAAGAAATATTATACGTATAATATTAAATGACTTCATATATTTCATAACAGAAAGTAAATTTAGATATTTTTATAATAATGTTAAAATATAATTTTGATTTAATATTAAATTCTGCTAAGTGAAGATACAAAAATCGTAGATATTTTAATCTAATAAAACAAATTCTTTCATAACATTTACAATGTATATTTATAGCGTGATATTAATGCATTATCATAAGAAATACTTTTACCAAAGATGTTCTTTGTCGTATATACTTCATAAAACTTTTCTCGTTTCAAAAACATTCTCGCGCATAATTTTATTCCTCCACTATTTCGCGTGTGAGACAGCACGTGAATACGCACAAACGTGTCTTCTCACGTTTTAAAAAAATATTTGTTTTTTAATATACTTATACAGGTTTCAGTATTTACTCATATAAACTAACAGAGAACAAATGGCAGAGAGAGAGAGAGAGAGAGAGAGAGGGGGAGGGAGAGAGAGAGAGAGAGAGAGAGAGAGAGAGAGATGTTTAAACATACTACATAAAACTGCGTTTAATTCCCGTGGCTCTTTGATCTAGATATTTTTTTTTATTTTTTTCCTTCTCGTTTGCAAAACATTTTACAAGAAACGAACGAGCGAGCGAACGATAAATTCCGCAGGTTTAAAGCGCACCGATATTCGTGATTGCAATGCTACATCGATATTTTGCATCGGTGTTTCGCGACATGTGAAATTCAGTCCTCTGTCTTCTCGCGTGTTTCATAATCACGTCACTGCACGTTGTACCGTCTTCCTAGTTTCATAATAGCAATTCTCAAAGGAAGACTGCTTAGCTCACATATATGTTGCTATCACGAAGCGTATCTCTCAGCGTCGTTATTGACGTAAAAGGCATCCTTAAGAAAAGAATAAATACTTGTATTTTTTTATTTATCAACGAGTTACGCTTTTACATATTTTACGTATTACTTTATTGTGGAATAAAAATAACATTGTTATTTATCACTTACTTTTCCTGAAGCATAATTCGCTCATTGTGATAATTGTGTTGAATCAACAAAATTATCATATTCTAAAAGGCGTCGTTATTTTTCAATATCCACTTATTAAAACAAAATTGACTTTACATTATTCAGTGTTCACGATCAAAGAGAAAAGATGAGAAATATCTGGTATATTAAACAATATTTCATTTCAATATAAAATTATTATATATATATGAATTTTATACATGTACATATAAAAGAATATAATAATTTAAGTATGATCAAGTACTTAATGTCCTGTGAAAGAAATTAGAATTTTCGTAGTTGTTTTTTTTTTTTTTTACATGTACAGCCGCGAGGATTAATTTATATGTCCTTACATCAGACAGATAATATAAAAGCGGCAATAAGACACGGTTCACAATAAGAAAGGCGGAGCCAAGTTCCAAATTCTCGAGCGATCCGCGGTTTATTTTTGATCCCTCGCTCGCTGTTATTAATCACGATATATACGTGGAAATAATAGCGGACGACAGCCGCGTATATCGTACACAAACTCTGGTGATTACGAGCGGGTGATTACAAACGCGACGTCATACGCGTGCATACTCATCACGTAAAATACGTAATTCCCGAAACGATCCCATCCGCGTGAATATGTTTTAGTCGGTAGAGACTAGCAGCCAACAGCAATAGTAGCTCCTGTTAAATGCAGCCTCACTGTTTCTGACCGCCGTGACACAAAGCGAATGATTCTGTCCGGATAAAGCGCTTTATACCGCGACTTAATCCTTTCATTACTCGCCTCTATCTTCGCGTTCGTGTGCAGCATCACCGACGTTTACTATTACGATAGTAATCGTAATGATAATGACAGTAACAGTGCCGTTAACGTCTCGGGATACGTCTCGCGTGGAGGGATACGTGCGTGTTGTGTTACTTTAATATTAAAAAAAAAAAAAAAATCGTTTTAATAATAATATTGTTACATTTTAAATTAGTTAAATCTAGTTGAAATAACGGACAGTATTAAAAATTTACAATTTGGACATGGTGAAGATTTTACGCAAAAATTTTAATCAGCAGATTTTTTTTTAAAACAAAACTATATATATATATATATATATACTTTCCAATTGCGGAATCGGAATATACGGTGTGTATTATGTGAAAGACATTTTTCTCGGAAAATATTTCGCACAACGCTCCTATATTATTCCTATTAATATTATTTTAAGAATTTTAATGCTACATAAGAGCGATATTATTATTAATTTATTAATACTGCTGGAATAACGTACCAGCAATTATATTAAATAGAAAACTACGTCACGTTCGAAGCAATCGTTATGTATCAGCAAAATACTTACGTAAAATATAATAAAGTAATTACGGACCAACAGATGAATGAAATTGAATAGGAATTTACTAAGAAGATCCCTGAAAATCCGATTAGCGTAATGAATTACTAGTTCTATTCCGATCGGCACTTTAACGACCTTTTTACATTTTAATGATTTTCAATTTATTTTCAATTTAATCTTGATTTAATCTTGTCAGTTTTGATGTAAAACGACACTGGTGTAAACTTTATAAAAATATAAATTCTATAACTATTAAGATAATGATTGTAAATATTGTGTAGCTTTTCCATGCCGTAAATAATCACATTATACATGAAAAAATTTGTTTCATCTCTATCTTGAACATTTATCAAAGTCAAAATTCTGCAAATGTTAAATTTTAATTTACTTATTAAAACGTGTTACTGTAAAATATAATTAACTTAAGATTTTCATTTATTTCTTTTATCGCAGAGAAATATTATTGTTTTTCACATTTTCCTCTTTATTTGAAATAAGATAGTGTTGTTTGTAATTTCAATGCCTTATAAAAGATAGTTTATTATGCAGAGAAAATGAATGTTGTTATTGAAGCTACAGATAGATTATTTTATGTGAAAAGTGTAACACACAAGAGAAATCATGAATTTAAAAAAATAAACAATTATGGCTCCTTAACTTTGTGAATTATTATCTAAATTTCTGAAAACTTCTTTGAAATTAAATTTATTATTTTATATGTCTGTCGATAATATTTTATTATTTCCTTAGAAAATTTAAAGTAGAACTTTAAAATATATTATGAAATTCTTACTGTACCGTGTATATTTTTATAATATCTAATATACATATGTGATAGAATTAAAATATTGAACAATATTGTTTATTTCACAAATAGCAGTAATAATTTAGCTTAAAAATTTACTTATTTTAATATTATATACAAACATATTATTTAAATAATATATTTTTTTGGATTAATAAAATCATAAGAAAATCAACAATAAGAAAATTAACAATAAAATATCTGTTTTTAATGCTGATTTTAACCTTATTATAAATGTAACGTAAGTTGTTATGAAAATTGAATCCTATCATTCAAAATGAAACTTTGTTTTAGGAAAGAGAGAGAATTGTAGATAGACAAGAAACTTCAGTAAACTTAAAAAAGAACTGTTATATAACAATTTAATACCACGCTGAAAAACTTTTATGGAACCATTTCACAAATTACCTTTTGTTTTGCTGAATATTTAAACAAAACAAAAAAAAAAACAATCGCTGATATTATCACAAGAATATCTTGCCAAATAACGATTAACATTTGCTTTTTGTTTTATATAAAATAGAGAGAGAGAGAGAGAGAGAGAGAGAGAGAGAGAGAGAGAGAGAGAGAGAGAGAGAGAGAGAGTATATGTCATATCTGTTAATTGTTACCGTTATTAAAATTGCTTGCATAAATGATAACGCCATCAGCTGATGGAATACATACACTCACACACAATATACCGACCTACACAAAGGAGATTTTACGAACGTAGCATCGAACTTGATTTGAAACCGTGATAGATGCTGACGGTCTCGACGCTTGATCGTTGAGGCCTGTCGATACCAGTAGCCTTCGCCACTTCGTGTCAATTCACGATCTCTTGCGATCGAAAACTTCCCCCGCCCCCCCCCCCCCCCCCTCCCCGATATAATGGACTGATGCTTGATAAATCACCGATCATTTCGACTATAATATTTCTTCTCGCTCATTTTCGCTCATCTTTTATCTAGCATTATTATGTCTACTTGATTCAATTAGTATAGAGTAATCTTATCTCTTAACATATTAATAATATGTAAGAAATTTTAATCAAATTACAACTATTATATATTTTTTTTTCAATTTTAAACTATTAACAGAATTAAGACAACAACGTGACACTTTGAAATTAGTAACAGGAAAATTATTAATATTAATCCTTAAAAATTGTTTAATTGAATAAAATTAGTAAAATTTTTCCTAAAGAGAGTTTCTTATTATAAAATTACAGTTATAAAAATAATGATAAACTTATAAAAATAAAATCTGCCTTATAAGATAAATATAGGATGCAATTACAATGCGATTAAGGAAAATGATGTTTATATTTGTTGTTGAAAACTTAACTTCTGTGATTTTATGAATTTTTCTTCATACCTTGTTGCAATTTTAAATGTGGCCTAACAAGCGTGATCCTTTTTCGATCGAAAAAAAAAAAAAATAGGGCAGAAAGAATATTTTAGAATAGGTAGCCGAATGCATATCCTTGAAGAGACATGTAGGTAATTGCATAGTAAAGGCTTTCAACCGAGAAAGCGTAACCTGCGCAATGGAGAACGCGTTGCAACAGAGAATTCGTATCGCTAGGGATTCGCTGAAAAAAAAGAAAGAAAAATAGGACATCCGCACACCACGCGTAGCCATTTTTATCTCATATTCCGGCTCTTTCCAAGGAGGTATTCCCAGATGTAGCAAAGTGAGACTACTATAAAAAGTATACATATATACACGTTTAAAATCCCATACGTATAGCAAATATGTATTATCTATACACATTGTCCGATGAATTTGACACGCTATATTTACTTTCGTTATACCTTGACTTTATTTCATACTATGTCATCTTATGTGTCTCAATTGTGCGCTTTTCCTACGCAGAAATAACTTAAAAGATATTTCTTATTGTATATATAAGATATATATTTAAATAATTCTGTTAATTTTTTAAAAATTATAAATCAATAAAAATGTAACGCTACATAAAAATTATAATGAATGTGCAATAATTTATAAAATTTTTTTCTAAATATTATTAAAATATCAAATATATAAGATAAAGTTGTTAAAACTTGTAAAACTTATAAAATTAATTTTGTACATCTTTCAAATTTTTTTTTTTTAAATTTAATTTCACAGGTGATTATAAAGAGAATTTATATTTTTATCTTTTTCCCTTTTTTTCTTTATTTAAAACATTTTAGATATTTATAATTTTGTACTTTATATTCTTTACTCTCTATTTTATATTCTACATTCTATATTTCATATTCTGTATTCTGTATTTTCTGTTTCTAATTCTACATGTTTAATTTATTTAATTTATAACATAATGATTTCGTATTAAATCTCTTATAATACTGGTTCTCAAAGAGTGCACCTTACAGAAGAATTCCTTGCGGTATAAAATGATATTTGAAGTGTACAATATCGAAAACTAATAATAAAGCTCCATCCAAACGTGTGTCTGTAAACTATACTTAAACGAACACGCCGTATTTGCTCCAACAGGTTTACTCAGTTTATTCAGTGAGGAATACTCAGGTTTACTCAGTTTATTCAGTGAGGATTGTATGGAATACGATCATGCTTGCAAGGCATTTGTTATAGTTTACTGCGCATAGATTGTGAGGAAATCAAGTATCGATTTATTTGGAATAATATTATATTATCAAAAACAATATAAAATTATTGCATTTTATACAATTGACGCAAATGCACACGCAGACTTTAAATAACACATATTGAAATGTTTAATTACGTCATAGGACAAAGTAAATGCGGATTTCTGTAATATCAAGATATTTGCGAAATATTTACGATTATTTAATGTTTGTTGTAATTAAATTATTATAAGCTTTTATGCGAGACAAAATTAAATTGAGAAAATAAGAGTATCAACAAAAAATAAAAAATGTTTGCTTCAAGAGAGTTATTATATGAATAATAATTTACTATAAATGTCATTAATGTTTAAATGCTATTAATATTTAATATATAATATGTTAAGTATGAATACAGCAGGTTATCTATATGATATATACTACATATTCTATCAGTGGTTACATAAATTACTAGAGATTATTATTCCGCCTTATTTAGTACATTTTTAATATAAATAAATTAAAATGGAAATAAAAGACATATTCGCAACACATCGGTTGTCAATATATTAAACACTGATAGCATCGGCCAAATATTATTGAACACCGACAATGTGATCTTCTATTTAAGGTCATACCTTGCTTTTCTCATACGATCGATGGGCTTTTGAATGTAAAAAGTTAGTTGAATTTTTATAAAAAGAAGTCATCTTAAAATTATGTGAGAAAATTTCGATCAAAAGACACGGTTGTAGCTACGTCAAGTGCGCGCGCCAATCCCATAAGTGCAAGAGCCGTGTATTTTAACGCGAGCCAGCCAATGAATACTTGAAAATAAATTAATCTCTTAAAAAATATATATATATTCTTATATATATTATATATATATATATATATATATATATATATATATATTATATATATATAAGCAAGAATATTATAATTTTCAAACAGAAGATTTTTAGTTTTAAATTGGCAAAAGTATGCATCAATATAAATTCTATCCAATCAAAACTAACATTTTTAAAAAGATTATAATATTTGTTAATAAAAAGTATAATATTTATATATGAGAATATGATTTAAGATTAATTTTTTTTTTCTATGTAAGATTGTCGATTCTTAGAAATGACTAGTTCAATCGTCTCGTGTTACCACATATTTTCTTCAATAAAATCTTGACTGCAATAAAATATATCTTACTTATATCTTTAAAAATTTTTTATGAAAACATATATCAATATCATTTCAGTATATCAATATCTTTCTTAAAAAATTGAGTTTCACAGTCATGTTAAATCAATACGAGCTATTATATTAGATATAATTATTTTGATATCTCAAAGCATGATAATAAAAGAATTATGAAGTATGCATTAATTTTATTTAAATTAGCACAACTTTGTGATATCAACGTCTTCTTATGAAAAATAAATTTAAATAATATATATTAGAATTATGTCAGAATATTTTTAATTTTCTTTTAAGACCACATGGGGCCAATTTTTCTTTCTTTTTGTAAAAAGGTAATTTTATAGTGATAATATTAACACTAAAATAGCGAATTTTTTAGAACTTAATTATCTTTAATTTTTTTATTTTGATTTTATTTTAAAAAATTTCTTAATTACGAAAAGAAAATTATGAAGAAAAATGAAAAAGATAAGATTAAATAACACGTGTTAAATTGACAGGTGTTATTTTTGAAAATAAATTTAATTTATAATAGTTTTCAAAAAATTATTTATCATAAATATGTAAATCAAAAGTTTTAATGATTAAAAAATTCTGAATAAAAATTGGAAATATGTAAATTTCCAATTAAATGCAAATTCTAGGATTTTATTATCCAATACAAGATTTTATTATCAATGCTCATTGATCGCAAATTTTAATCTCGAGAAATTATGAATCAAGGTTTTAGTGAACTTGAACCGAATTATAGCAATAACTGAAATTATTCTTCAAGTAGCGGATGAGCGCTTACTAATTCTACTGGCAATATAAATGTTATGAAGAAAATACATGCTATCAATTTTTTAGGCAATTTTATATACAACATTAAAACTAGTTTTTAAGAGTAATTATAACAATTATATTTAAACAATAATAATAAATTATTACTATAATTTAAGAACAATTTATTAGTATCACTATAATTTTTCTAATTTTTTCACTTCTTTTTCTTTTTTTCAATTTTATTCTATTTGCATAAAAGATTTGATCAATTATCTTATTTATTAAATATACCTGCTTTAATAATTCTTCTTTACGCTCTTATATTTTATCTCTACAATGCGATGAAAAGTTTACTTTTGTAGTCTCATTTAGTCCAGTATTTTTATTCGCTCTCACAAAGCAGTCCATTCTGAGAAACTGCAGCTGATGTGATCAGGTTGAATCGATAGACATCATTCCACTATCAATACAGACCTCAATCGAAACAAAGACAAGCGCCAATAAATTTTATCTATGGTCAATATTCGCTGTTCCTGACAACATTTCGTGATCACGACCTTTCCTTCAACGATTTTCTGTTCCACGACAACGGAAACTTATTCAAACAGAGCAAAATTGAACTTATCAATATTGAACTAATTAAATTACAATTCGACTATCGAACCAAATGTAATCTTCGTCAAGAAGTAAAATGTAGAAACGTATACATACGAAGTATAACGAACACTAGCTCGAAACTTTATTTAATCTAAGAACAATAAGTTAACTTGAAACGAGAATTATATATATATATAATAATATATATATAATAATTTTATATATATATATATATATATATAAAATTACATATAATTATATTTTATATATATATATATATATATTATATATATATCTATTATTTTACTATATTTTACTATATTATAAAAATTATTTTTTAAATTAATTTATATTATTTAATTTATATAGCTGTCTATATGAAATGATTTTTTAATTATGATTGAAAATAGTTCTCTCTAACTCGCTGTTGGCCAGGGCTGTTGAGAATATTGTCAATACTACATAAACGTTTGCACTTTGCACATTTTCCAGATTTAGCCTGCTATCAGTTTCTATTAACTACAATGTATAATTCCAGTTGGCAACCGGATATAGTTATGTATAGGAAACTCGTAGCCAATACGCGTACAAGCACAAGCTCTGAAACTCTTGACCTTTTATAGAAATTGATAATACATAGAATTAATCTGATTTCGATTGATAATGATTAAATATTAAATTTAACTATTTATATAAATTCAATCATTATCTAAATCATTAACATATTGCATTTTAATTATAGTCTTACGCACTTAATCATTTTATGATTCAAAGATTATTTAAATATAACGATGCAAATTTGCAGGTAAAGTTATTCATATATTCGAATAACACAATCGAGTGATTGTTGTGCTTTAATGATATTGCCAGGTTAATGATAATAGCGTCACGCGATATTTCGCGTCGAAAGCTTTCGTCTCCTTTGAACAGCTAATACTATTTCAATGCGTTAACATGGGGGACGCGCAAAATGGAACGAAGGTATAAAGGTAAAGATTGATTTGCTAATGGGTTTTTTTGCTATACTTTATCTTATCGACATTTTACACCTATCGCATTTTGTCTATTTTCCTCCACTCACTTGAGATATACTTATATTGGCCATGCGAGGATATTTTATTTTCAGCAATGCTATTAATAAATATAAGATAGCGTAGCTGATGTTTCTTCTTCTTCTTCTTCTTCTTCTTCTTCTTCTTCTTCTTCTTCTTCTTCGAGAGAGAGAGAGAGAGAGAGAGAGAGAGAGAGAGAGAGAGAGTCTCGTCACATGTTACTTCATATTTATTCTTCGAAACTCATACTTATGTATGAAATTCCCATTTGACAACAGGATATTTGCCACTCGAATAGATATTGAAGAAAATCATATTTATATCCGGAACGCAAGAGACGTGTTTGTTGTGAAATTTTCTCATGTTACATATGCATTACAAATTCGAAACTCAGTTCATTAATGAAACATTATAAAAGGCCAATATCTAAAAAAATATAAGTAAAAAAGAGATGATATATATGAAAATAATTTATTAAAATTCGATAACTTCGTGAAAGTGAAATGAAAATAAAGATTAAAAAAACATTAAATTAAACGGATCATGAAGCTGCATTACACTTTCAGACACATCTATTAAATTAGATAATGGAAGAAATAAGTATGATGACAAATACGTATTGGTAGGCGTAATGATAAAAAAAAGCTTTCATCGGCGTCAGTCGAGGGAAAAGTCCATATCGTTTCATTACGTCCATAATTAAAAAATTAATGAAAACGAGATTCATCGGTCAGCAGTGAGAATGAGTTGAATCACATGAGTTGAAATGAAGTTACAGAGAATTATCAAAAAATGAAGTAAAAAACCCAAGACAAATATATATATATATATATATATATATATATATATATGTGTGTGTATATGGGCAAGAATATTGTAATTTTCTTAAAAATTTTAGTTTTGATTCAATTGAATTTGTATTGAAACAAATATTATTTTTGTTCAACTCAAAATCTTCTCTATGAAGATTATAATATTCTTATTTATGAGAAACTATATACAGTCTTGATTAATTTTTTTCTATGCGAAAAACTTACAGATTGAATTGTACAGACGTTTATGTTCGCGATGTAAGAAGGTGGTGTCAGACAAAGTGAGCGTCTCGCGTTATAACACGATATCGACAGAGACTCCTCAGTTCATTAATTTTTTCAATGTTAAATTCTCCGCAGAGCAAAATCGACATAGAAAATAGTCAGGATTAATTTATCCCATGTGAAACCGAATCAATCACGGCTGATTTAGTGTTATTGCAAAAGCGACACGTATAATCCAATACAGATTGATTTGCAAGCACGCGTAACGCGGAAGAGATTAGCGCGTTGTCAAGAGGAGATTACGCCAGTCATGTAAATAATCATGGTGATAATTCCAAACGAGGAATTCTCTGGTGCACGGGATAATAATGCGCCGCGACGCCGACTGCCAACCCAATGACACACTTCACGCATACAATTAAATATAAAATCGAATCCGGTCGGTAACTGTCTGTTGCGAGCGCGTTATCGAACAGGGGCGATAATTACTTCGAGGCTGTCACGGCGTGCCAACAATTATTGCCGACTTTTAACAACGGAGAACCGACGTAATCCGTAGGAAGCATTGTAACGACAGACATGCAGACACCTTGCGAGACGACGAGATGTAAATGCGTCCCGCACGACGGGCATCGGCGGCTTAGTTGTGCCAGTTGCACAATCGGTATCGCCCGTAACGAAGCGATTGTTGCATCGCTGTGTGGCTGGCTCGTCGTGCACGATTTCGCGCAATTACGCATTCCGTTCCTACGTGCATACGGAATTCGGGAGCACCGTTGTACATATTAGATTAGTTGTATGTTACCGTTTTTTCACGAAAATCCAGTACAGATACAGGATTCTACAGGTACGAATTCTCGGCTCTGTTTCACGCGTTGAGAAACATAATTAACAAATACAAAAATATATAGAAATCTAGAAAAACAGATTAACGGTGTTCATTGTTAACTGTTTGTGTTTAGCTATTTTTAGAATTAATAATAAGATTTATATTTTGTTTTATTATAATTCTAGAATTCTTCTTTTTCTCTTCTCCTTATTTTTCTATTTCCCTTTCTTTTCCCCTTTCTTTTCTCGAAAAATGTTTTATCATCTAATAAGGATAAGGATATTTGTTAGAAAAACATCATTCGACATGTAGACGAAGAATTTTCTCGTTTAATGTAGATATAAGCGTGTAAGCAAATAACAACGACGCACGTGCGTGACATATAATAAGTGAGAGTGCGTCGCCCAAAGAGAGTGCGTTTATTTGCGTCACTATCACAATCGTTACGAATAAAATGGTACGCAATAAAGCGAAAAATAGCTCGTCACTTGTTTCTGTCATTTTTCTTATAAAACGCCATCTAAATTTTTGAACGAATATAATATAAAATAAAAAAATATATATATATTTTTTTATTATATATATATATATATATATATATATATATATATAATATATCCCCATTATAAGTGGCCATCTCTTTCTGTCTCCTGCAAATTAAATAAGGCAGACTTAACAAATGTATTAAATTAGATTGTATAGTGAGCTTATCATAAGCACAAAGATCATTTATAAAAAATATTTAGAAAATAAAGGAGCATGTATAACTTCATAAGATCACAAAGATCATCTATATTAGAAAATAGAATAAAAATTATCTATATTAGAAAATAGAAAAACACGTGTAACTTTTTCACGATAATGTGAATATCGAAAAAGTTAAGCGATAAAAGTTAAGCGTTTTCTTCCTAATGAGTACAACGATGTATATTATACCAAAATTTTAAAATTATACAAGTTTTATCAGTTTAAATAACAAGAAAGAAAATTATATATTGGAGAACTAATAAAAATGAGAAAAGCATGTCAATTATTACTTTAAGAAATGAAATAGTACATTGGCATCGGAGTTATTATTGAAATCACCAAAGTTGACATAACAATTTTTTTTTCATTTTATAATTTATAAGTTGTTTATTGCATGCACATTGTACTTTATAGATATTACACCTTATCGACATTATCATTAAATTCACTTACCACGGTAACGAAAATTAATGGAAAGTGAAACTAGCGGAAATGTGAAACTAGCAGTGTAACGTGCGAAGTTCGATAATTACTGATTTGGCGCAATCGTGAAACTTTGTAACTCGTAGTTTATAATCAACTTAATCGAGATAACAACAAACCATGTTTCTGATTTGAAGCAATATTTCGCAATCCGCAATCTTGGAATAACCGATCACACTTAAATTTCTTGAGATAATATCATTAATAATTACAACAATAAACTCGAATGGCATTAAGTAAGGCAAAAATTGTGAAATTTGCAAACTTTTTTCTGTATGAATATTTTTTTCAATTTACTTATTATAGAAATTATATTTATAATAAAAAATACATAGAATATATGAAGACAGTTTAATGCCAAATTTTTTTGCAAAAAAATATTTTAATGATTTCTTGTTTCGCACAAAGTGAGCAGGAAATTGAAATATACATAAATATATAAAAACAGTGAATACGCTTTTAGAGAAAAATTATTTACAATTTAAACCACGATTTTCCGATGACGTTGCACCGCACAACGTATTATGATAACCCGTATCAAAAATAGAAAAAAAAGAAAAATATCGTTCAATTTAACGAGCATTCTAATGAAAAGTTACGATATCCGTTTTGCGAAATATTATTATAAATAAGATGAAACATAAGAGTATTATACATATTATATATATTACAATAGACTTGTAATTATTTTAAGAAATTTGTTAATATTAAAAAAAGGTAATAAGAAAAAAGATATTATTTAAAAACTTTAAAAAATTTAAAATTATTTAAATAAAAAGATATTATAATTAAAAAAAGTAATAAATAAAAGTAATTAAGAAGAGATACGGAAAACATAAGTAATAAACTGCATTATGTTCATATTATATATACGTAATGTATTTTGTTTTCTCTATGCTGTGTTTTAACATTAATTTATTTAAGTGATTATTACTTCGCAGTACCGGTATAATATTTGTCACGTAATATTATTATGATTTACGCGTAGTTCGAATTATAGAAACAATGCACTGAAGATATAGCGTATACACGGCGCAATCACAAATAGAGAGTATGGAGTGATTTTGAACATCGATTTCGATTTAACAAAATGCGTTATTAAACACTTTCGTATTTGTGTTATTAAACACTTTCGTTATTGCGTGTTAACGCAAAAGAGCAGCAACTAATTAGAATCACCGCCATCGACGATTGTTGTCCTTGGCTTCATCGAACTATTAACTGCGATCGCGTGTCTGACTTGTTTCATTAGCGGATTAGGTTGATTCGTTTAGTCACCGACGCGACGACAATTTCGATCAATTAAGTTAATGCACTTGCAGAGCCATGTACCTTAACCACGCAAAGCGCGGCTGCACCTTTTTTTACTTAATAAACATTTACTGTAAAAAATGGTCAAATTGATTAAGCCATTTGCCAAGATTGAAAAACAAAGCAAAAGTACAAGGAAAAAGGAAAGTTTTGTATTGTAAAAAAAAAACCCAGTCTAAAATTACAATATTATAGTATTAAAATTAGGTAAAAGCACAAATTGTTTTAAAAGTTGAGAAACAAATAATCAATATTTACTAAATTGTTCTAATGATTATCAACAAATAGTTTACATTTAAAATATAAAAATTCAAAGAATTAAAGATAATTAAAAGAAATATATATATATATATATATATATATATATAAAATATAACTATAAATTTCAAATATATATATGTATATGTATATGTGTGTATATATATATATATATATATATATATATATATAACTATAAATATAATATAATATAACTATATATATATATATAATATAACTATAAATTTCAAATATATATATGTATATGTATATATATATATATATATATATATATATATATGTATGTATATATATGTTAAAATTTTTATTTTAAACTTGTTCTGATTATTTTTGTCGAAGTTATACTTACTTGAAGTTTGCCTATTTTCCGAAGGCGTGTAAGATAATGTTTTAATTTCCGCTGATAGTATACAGTAGTCTTTTTATCTCATATAAGATCTAGGTTATATATAATCTATTATTTTCTAGTACACACACACACACACACACACACACACACATTGAAATTTATTGTGAAAACATAATGACTCTATGACATAAATTTTATTATTATAAATACCTAATTAGAGCCTTATTATATTTAATATTAGTCTGGTGTAATAATTGAACGGCCCGACAACGTGTTTATTGTGTATTATACCTATGATATAAATTTTGTTCATATTTAGAATGAATTATTAATCAAATTTTACTATGATTGAGCTATCCACCATATGACATCATGCAGTATTTAGTTACAGTTCTATATGTAACGATAAAGCCATTTCCAAATAGAAGTCAGAATGTGTTAACTCAGTTATTCCCCATTGGATTGTGTCTACAATAGAATTTATTAGTGATTGTATACACATGGCAAGTAAAGAGCGCCTCTGAGCTATGTGAATGCTGAATATTAATTAATACTCGCGATGCGCTCTTCTCTTATTAGCGTTATCACGCCATATTTATTAATACCAAGACACGCACAATGCTATTCGTGAACTGAAAAGCGTAATGAAAAATTTATGCAAATATTTTAATTTATTATGTCTCAGTGCGTACGCATATATATATATATATATATATATTTGAAATAATATTTATACAGTAATAATTAAAAATGTTATATTACATATTATTTTTTTGATGAGTTAAATAAACGAATTATTCAAATAAATGAATTTTCCTATTTAAAAATTTATTTATATCCTACATATTAAATAAAATTTTTACTTTTATTTCGCGCATCTGCGCCTCGCGTTTAACAATCAGTCCTTTATTCATTCTTCTATAAATGCTTGTGACACTTCCTGCTGAGCGCTACACAAAGTATTCTGAATTCTTCTGAATTTCCACCCAAGACTTTCTTCCCGCACATGTTACTTACTTTCACGTACGTGAATGCGACAAAGTTAACATACAGCAATGCTCTTTTTCAGAGAGTCTCGGCGATGCTACCGGCGACGATGCTGGCGTTAAAGAACTTCAGGAACTTCGTGACAAATACGAAGGAAAGCTGACAGCGTCTCTTTACACGGGAACACTCTGTGTTGCCGCTGTCGCTTCGCTCATCGCTCTAGGTGCTCTCTGCTTCACTGATTATCATGTAAGCACCATTAATAATTTTCTATAGTCGAATTAAACGTAGTCTTTACTTTACATCAGTATTGAACAGCAATTATCTGTTGCTTTAATTAAGAATGTTGTGCTTCAAAATTTATTATATTAAGCTTAACTCAGAAAAACTAGTAGAGTTAAAAAATTTTAGAAAAACTGTAGAGTTAAAAAATTTTAGACGAAAATCCTTTTTTTTTTTTTTTTTTCGTACTTTTGAAACGTTTTCATTTCTATTTTGTCTTATGTGATTATTATCGGATTAAATTTAAAATATTTTTCTGCTAAGTTACGTTTTACTGTGTGTCTTATTCTTGTAATTAATCGCTATTTCCAACAATTAATGTTCATTAGCGAGATGTTAAAGTTTTCCTAAGTTGAGCATCTTATTACCCTTTGGCAACGGAAGTTACAAGATGATGTTCGAAGCTGTAATTAATTTTCAATTAAAATTCCATCTAGTGCTCTGTTGTAATGAATCGATCCGAGATGGCTCTCGGCAATGTGCATATGTATTCTTCGCAAACCGTGTTCTGTAATTGAATTACAGGATGTTCGTTAGCTAAGCTAAGAATTAATATTGATATCGGAGGTACGAGGAGCCCAAGTAATCCGCAGAAGCTCAAACCGATAGATTCACGAAGAATATATAAAATATCGTGCCCTATGATTGAATCTAGAAATTGACAATGTTGATCCATTTGAATCAGCGATTTGTAAAATACGTTAGAAAATTAATAACGTGGCTTATCTCAGATCAAAAAGTTTCTCTTGCACTTTATCGCCAGTAAAAAATGACATGAAGGCAAGATTAATCATCGATGAGACGAACTTATTTTGATACTTTAAAGGAGAAAAGTTAAACGAAAATTCCAAACTTTAAAAAAGTTCTGACCAGCGTTTATAATAAAAGTTCGACAAAACATGGACATTCGTTATGTTTGATCTTTATCTGTACTTTTTTTTATTTTGACGTCACATTTCGTCGGTATGTCGCTTTTTCAGCTATAATTATAATTTTTAATTTTTTTGCTCAAGATAATTTTATGTTAACAAAAATATCGTATCAAATTTATGTAAATTAATTATTAAATTAAATATTAAAAAAATAAAATATTTTTAAAAAACTACGTAAATTAATAAATAAATTACGTAATAAATTTAAGAAAAGGAAAAAAAAATGCTTTTCTGAATAATTTCTGAAATTTTCTGTATTACAGAAAATTTATTTTGTTTAATGTTTGATTAATTTATGTTCCAGGAATTATCCAATATGATCGATCTGATACCAGTATCAGCATTGACGAGCATGCTCATCGTCTCTTTAACGCTTTTGGTGATCACGCAATTACCTTCAACTATGATATCTAAACGATCCAGGATTTTAATAGGTTTAACGTCCTCCGTCATCCTTGGTCTAGGAATTTTAATATTAAGAAATGTCATATCCTTGTTTGTCTGCATCCTATCAATAATTGCCATTCTGCCTAAAATGAAATGGCAAATACCGCTTATCATTGGCTGCATCCTAGCCCTTGCGCACATTTTGAGAAGACTTATTCGCCTTACTTTCGAGGATTTAACAAATCATTATGATACGATCCAGGTAATTTATAATAATTGAAAAATTGAACAATTACATTTTATATGTAATTGATTTATTATTGTAACGAATTATGTATCGGAAAATTATTATTAAAATAAATCTCTTTAAAATTATTTGTAATTAATATTTTTTTATATATGTGTAAAATAATGAATTGTAATAGTAAAATTTATTGGAAATACAAGAAGTGTCTAAAGCTACATTTTACTGAATATGTAAACTACTAAAGAGGGAGGGGAAAAGAGGGAGGGGGGAGAGGAGTTAAAGAGGGATAACATGACAGAAACATTTTTTTGACAGATCGCTGCGGAGATCATATTTCTTCTGGTTGCTATCCTCGCAGGCATGTACTATAGGATCTTGACAATGACAGCCCATCGCAAAACATTTTCCGGCACGAAAACGGTGATCGAGTCACGAATTAAGCTTGAATGCGAGAGGGAGCAGCAGGAGCAATTATTGCTCAGCGTTATTCCAGCCTACATTGCCGCAGAGGTGAGCAATAAAAATGTATCGCTTCATGGTCTAATTTAAAATCTTGATTACGATTCCATCATGGAAGTATCCACATAGAATTCTTCACTGTGCGCGCACGAGTACATAAAAGGCTTATTATATTCGCTTATCAATCGATTAATGTTTAATTAAATTTCAATCTACGATGTATACAACTTTAGATTATAATCAGAAAATTAATTTAACAAAATTATACATAGGACGAGATAAAATAGGTATTCCTATTGTGTAGAAGCGAGTTGCTTTTTAGATGGAAAAAGTAAAAGAAAGTAAAAGTTTCATTTTCTGAATGATGATTGTCATGCTTCATTCGTACTACGATTATTGGCAATCTCACGATAAAAGGTCAATGTAAAAAATATCGTACTGTAATAAAAATCAGATGAGACAACTTTTGCGATGAAGTTTCGCCTGACAGAAGTAATTAACGATTTGCAATAAAGTTTCCTGTGAAATTAGACTTAATTTTGTAAGTTTGAAATGAAGATCGGAGATGATACGAAGTATTTATAGCGAAAGTTTTACGTCAGTTATTTGAAACACATAGATGTAGCAATCATTATGAAAGAATCTTTTTTGGTAATGATAATAATAATAATAATAATAATAATTTTATTTCAAAAGGAAGACATTCTATCTCTTCTATCTTTCTTTATCTCAGTATAGAATTTTGCATAATAGATATCAAGGATAATTGAAGAAATTCTTCACAGTTTAACGAAGACATAAATGTTTTATTTTAAGCAAATATTAAGAGTAATGGCGCGTCGCCAAGTTTGTACTCAACAAAGTTCGCTCAGAATGACGCGATAAGATGTCCATAGCTTTATTAACGGAAGTCGCTGACATATTGATAGACGACGGTTACATTTTTAAATCTCAGCAACTGATTGCTAAATGATTGAATTTTAAACTAAACTCAATCGATAGCTGAGGTTTAAATTGTATTAGAAGTGTTTTTAATTTTTTCTCTCTGTATGTGTATGATAAACAGAAAATATTAGTAACATGCTATAGCGTACTTTTAATTTTATCAACTTATTAAAAGTAAAGTAAATAAAGAAACGTCAAATGCACTCGCAGTGTATACCCAGTGTGTACAAAAAATTGTTATTTAATGCGAGAGACATGTTGTACAAAATAATGTTATTTTTATTATAAAAACATTCTTCTGAAAAGTATTATATAAAACTTTTTACTTTTCTAAAAATCACAAAATAGTAGAAGACTGTTCAAGTAAAAGACTGTTAATCCGCTCTACCTGCACACAATGTAGTATTAAACACTATTATATACATATATATACATGTACACACACACACACACACACACACACACACACACACACACACACACACATTTATATGCAACTTTGTCCCATTAAAATAAAATAACATTTTTGTAGAATAATAATATTAATAACATTAATATTAATATTAATGAATATTAATATTAATAAAATATTAATATAAATAATATTCATATAACGATATTTACCAATGACATAAATGATTTCTGGCTTCGAATGAATGATTTACATATTAAACCCCGCATAAGACTTAACCTCGGTTTACAATAGATATAGTAAGGCTTAAGTCTTATGCTCTCAGCTCTAAGCTAAATAATTTGCAGCAGAAAGCATTTCCTGAACTGCTTTAAATCCTAATTATAATTCCTAAACTTTAAGCGTTGACCAGATTCCAACTGTAAAGTTTAGAATTAATTCTTTACTAAAGGCAACATAAAGGATACTTTTTATTAGAAATTACTTAGTCTATCTCTGATTTATAATAAGTATAGTCAAACCTTAAACCTTGTAATCTAAGTTATAGACAACTTTCAGCAAAAAGTGTTTCTTGAGCTGCTTGAATCTTTAAAAGTTGACCAGATCACACAAGTGCAAAATTTAAGGCTTAAGATTAAGCAGATTGATGCTTTATGTTAGAAATTACTTATTTTACTCTCGGTCTACAGCGATGAAGTCAGTCTTAAACTTTATGATTTAAGCTAAGTAATTTCGAAGTTTCTTGAGTGTAAATGAGAGTTTTAAGTTGTAATCCCTAAGGTTTAAGAGTTGACCAGACTTTCAACTGTAAAGTTTAGAGTTTAACACGACGTAGAAAACGCTTTTTGCCAGAAATTACTTAGCTTAGAACATGAGACTTAAGGCTTACTACATCTATTATAGACCGGGAGATAGAGTATAAAGCTTATTACATCTATTACAGACCGAGAGTTAATCTTCTAATCAAAACCTATAATATACAATATATCGATACAATATTGCATAATGTATAAGTTTCCAAGTTTCGACAGTATACGTCACAGCAATATATAGGCATTACATTGGATAATTAATCTAAAATTACACAATTTCATAATAATATTTACATAAATAATATTATATATGACAAAATATGAATTTAATATAGTATACTATCGTAGGTGAAGAGAAGTATAATGCTAAAAATGGCGGATGCTTGTCAAGAAGCTAATAAACACAAGCAAACCACGTTTCAAGAAATGTATGTACAACGACATAATAACGTAAGGTAATTTATAAAACATATATGTTTATAATATTAATAACATATTAATATTTATAATATTAATAATCATAATTATAATGTTTAATGTGGTGATAATGATAGTTACCTAATTGTTATAAAATATTAATTTAGAATGTTGCATATTCTCGTTATTATTATTATTATTTAAAGCTAATAATAATGTCTATTTAAGATTTACATCCGTAAGGGAATTAATTTTAATCGCCATGCATTTTTTAACAAAGTTGTGTACAACTTTGATTTTGATTATACAAGTATCCTAGCCGAGTCGATTTGCAATAAAAGAGATAACGTTAAAAATAAGATTCAAACGCGCTTTGCAAGGTCAAGAATCATGATTTAATCATAACAAATGTATTTAGAAGGCGCGCGCGTATTTGGTTCTCCCGAGGATTATATGGGTCGAGGATGATGGCAAGGAATATTGATTGCATTGAAATAAACGCACGCTGCACGTGTCGCACATCGCCTTTGGCCGGCTCTCCTTTATTTATCCATCGATCTAGCGATGCATCTGAATTTAAATCATATGATCGCTCGATTGTGCAGCACCCAATTCAATCGTGCGCACTTTAAATGTCGATCGATCAAAGACGAATTTTTCCTCAATACCTCTCTCTTTGAGGTATTTCTTTTAAATAGCTCCTAAGATTAGGAAATAGCTTCTAAAATTTACAAAAAAAATTATATTTAAAATCCCTTGCATTAAAATCTCTGACAAAGTTAAGTGATTTATTAAAAATATTCTATCCGTTTTGTTGTTATTTTTTTTTATTTTACAAAAGTGATGCAAATATCCAATTTAAATTACATACATTGATACTTATAAGAAAGATAAATTTTATTTTGTTAAATTGATCATTATTTTGGATCATTATCTTTATATTTTGAAAAATTTTGCAACAAAATATCTTAAAAGACAATATATGTTTGTTGATTGAACGTAGCATTCTCTATGCGGACATTGTCAACTTTACACCGCTATCGGAACAGCTTTCAGCTTCCGATCTTGTGAAAACGCTCAACGAGCTCTTCGGCAGATTTGATCAAATAGCACAGGTAAGAGAAGAACATAAAAGTTAAGTTAATTTTATTTAGTTTCAATTAAATGTTACATATAATGTAAGAATATAAATCTTCTTACATAATAAAACGCTTTTCTAATGCATATAAAAAAATGAAAGCACCGTTTTAATATTCTCCTTATAGACATTGTTTTTATAAAAAAAAAATTAATTTTTAGAAAATTTTATTAAATTCCATTTAACATTTATATACTGTATTTTTTACTAATAAATTTATCATTCTTGGTTTTATTTCTAAATTATCTTAATTTCAATGTGTACAATAAATGATCTGATCTGCAACCAAATCGATAAAGGAAGAAAAAAATCATACTTTGTAAGATATAAAAGTAGATTTTCTGCTATATTATCATATATTGTCTAACCTAAGGTCGACGATGGATCCATAATCCATAGACGAAGATTATGGATCCATTAATGCAAGACAAATAAAATGTCTGAAATCTTTTACCTTTTACCAACAAGTAGAGTGTAACGATCACTTGTGCAAAGAGGAACATTGAAAATACGCTTTCGATTTGCATGGGAATAGTCCAAACATTTTAAATTCTCAAACTTAATAAAATTATTCAATAAAAGTTATTTTATGAAATGTACAAATATTTGATTTTATATATATATATCTCTATTTTATACTCTAGTCTTATCTCTAGTCTTATAAAATTTTTAGTCCAAGAAAAAAATGTTTTAATTTTGATTTAAAAAAATTCTTTTGCTTACAGTATAATTATTAAAAACTTTAATTTAAAATAAGAAAAAATTTGTTATATTAAATACCGCAACTTATTGAATATTATTGAATATTATTGAATATTTATAAGCTTTATTTGCTTATTTCTGCTTCCTGTTTGTGCGTTTAGTTTTGTTTAACGATTCAAATACAATATTTCTCAGCAGTATATACAAATTAAATTTTAGTCCGTCAATATGGCTTTAACCAGAGTTTCTCGTTGACTAAATAAATTTCCAGTTTCGCGACTCAACGTAATCAAATCTCTATCAAAAAACATCGAATGTATGCTCTGTCGTATAACAATTTTATTTGTTTTATTTACATACATTTATATGTTTGTGATAATTAGTTGCAATAATCAATATTGTCAAGTTAAATATCTATATGTTGTAATAACCAAACTAAAAAGATATATCTTTTTATTATTAATTTTGAAATTGTACGAATTTAATCTTTATTTGCAGAGCACTTATTTTATATATAGAATAGACATTATTTTTATTAAATGAAAATATTTTTTACATTTCTTCCAAATTGTTTTCTTCCATAATCATTTTATTCAGTTTGATTTTAATTCGTAATTTCTCATATTTTTCTAAAAATTAGAATTTTTGCTACAAATATATTTGATATTCGTAGAAATATCTGAATTCCGTGAAAATAATAGATAACTTTAATAACTTTAATAACTTTAATAACTTTAAAAAAGACTAATCGAAATTGCAAAATGTAATACGTGACAGCTGCGTTTTTTTAGACAAATATTTTTGAATGTCGTTCAATCAAACCATAATAGAGTGATAAAAATAAAAACTTCTTTTGATTTGAGCATTTGATATATTTACATCTATTTCTCAGTGATAAGTCTTTCATCTATTTTTTTCTAGATTATAATGTCATTCCTGTTCCACGAAAATTTCTTTTACATGAAAAGCCAAATATATGTATAAAGTAAACTTACAAACGAACTAAATAATATTTAATAATACAAATAAACATTACAGATAAAATTTTCATGATATTGCGATGTACCTCTTTATTTTCAGTAAAAATTAATAATTTTCCGACATATAAAATTTAAGATTATACGCGGTTCATAAAGCATATTTTGTATTCTAATAGAATAATTTTTAAATTTAATAGAACAACTAAATGAGAACTGTAGATAAATTTATGTTTTCTTTCACATTATTTATACTTATTCTTCCAATCTTCCCCAAGCTGTGAAATAGTTTAGCTTATTATTAGATTAATATAGCGCTACAAACTAATAGAGAGAGAGAGAGAGAGAGAGAGAGAGAGAGAGAGAGAGAGAGAGGACTATGGAAGAAGACAGAGTGTACATTATTGCGCTCTCTTCATAATCGGATACCACTTGCATTCTTTCTCTTGGCAAAGAAAAAGCACGAACTTTCGCGTCACGCTACATTAGTCTCGAAAATTGCTTTTGGAACGACAATGGAACACAATATTAAGCTTACGTTCGGTAATTTTCGAGTTCTTAAAAAATCAACACTTTATTACACATTTAGTTTAAAGAAAAAATTCAATTGCTCTATTAGACAAAAAATGTCTGCAATTTTAATAAAATTTTTAACAACTTTTCTATTTAGACAAAAATATAACTGTAAAACTGTCAGTATAAACCAATATTTAAATTTGTATGATGAAACAAGTAAATTTGATGTAACAATTAACTTTTAAACTGAACACTGATTTTCCGATACCCTAATTCTGCATTTTTTTCATAAATATCAATCTCATATCTCGTAGTAATTTTATGATATTAAAGTTATTAAAAATTATGATAAAAGATCATATTTTCGTTGAATTATTAAGAAAATATTATTAAAATATTTAAAAAATTTAAAAAAAAAAGAACATTTTTCTACATAATGGATTTTTTTGTAACCTAAATGATTTAGACACGAAATATTCATGCGTGCAATTTAAGAATTAATTTTACGCAAAATATATAAAAATATATATAAATATATATATATATATATATATATATATATATATATGTGTGTGTGTGTGTGTGTGTGTATATTCACATCGGTTGTTAACTTTTTTATTGCATGTTTATTTTAGTGCAATTTTTACCGTTTTTTTTTTAATTTTAGAAAATTATTTGCAAATAAATCAATATGACAAATATGATAATTTGCCATAACTAATATAAACTCGATAAACGGATATTCAGTAAATATATATATATATATATATATATATATATATACGTACATATTTTTTTAAAAGTGATCGAGGCATCCGCAAACGAACGGATTTGAAAACTCCATTTGATTTATTTTTCAAGCCGCTCTTGCGACCACAACGTTCCTGCCACCACCGTTTATCGATTACGAATTTCAGGAATTGTTTATAAAGCTGAACGTCTGCTCGAAGAGGAGCGAGCTAACCAGAAATTCGCTAAATATCGCTCGTTCATCGTGGGCCAGATTACAAATGCCAAGGCCTCCAGCTTTACGACATCGCATAATTCGCTTTTATAGCAGAAAGACGGCATTACTTTAGCGTAATATAAATTCAAGTACTAGTAGCGAACGCTGTGTAGATCGTTTCGGAAAATGTCTTTCTTTTCTTTTTCAAACCGAATATCATTCTCATCTCGGCATTAACCTGCCAACCAAGCGGCGAGATTCAATAATTATTAAAGCTATTATTCATTAGTCTGAGTTTGAAATGAAATAACAAATAACTAAATAAATATTTCACCAATCAAAGATATTGAAATCTATCCTTGAATCCTCGTATTAATATATAAATTAACAAAAATGAGACTATGATTATTTATGGAGGTAATGATCATCTGTGAAGACCGAAAGAATTCTCTGATGTTCGATTTACATTCATCGTAACTTCATTCTCCTCAATTATTTTTTATAATCTTCCATTGAAAAAACAACTACTAGACAAAACTTTCCGAATTTAATTTCGTATATCTTACGATAAACTCAAATTTATCGACGGATTTTAGTCTTGGATACACATGATTACGTAGTAATCTTGCAGCCCGTAACTTCTTGTTACTTGAATCGTGCCGTCTAGTTTTGGCAGTAAAATGTAATTTGCGAACAGCAGATTGTTCTGGGACGTAGTAGAAATTACAAGAAAATCTCGTTACAAAGTCCTTATGGAGTCGTTACGCAGTTCAATTTTTAATTCAAATTCTCGTCTAGAAATTTTGCTATACTTAATTCTTTATATAATTAATATAAATGTTATAAATAAAATAAATAGCAAAAAATGTTATAAAGTTATTTTAAATGATAAAATAATATTAACATAAAGAAAATTGTTTTTAAATAAATTCAAAAGAATTATTTTTTACATTAATATAATAGACATAAAAAAGTTACATATTTTATTGGAACTCGTATATTAATATAAGATCAATTGAATTGTAAATAGACTGTTGAATAAATAAGCAATATAAATTTTATTATTAAAATTATTATTCGAAAAATTCAATCTTGAAATATATATGCTAAATATAAAAAACAAACGCAAACGCAATCATATCGTAAAACATTTTTAAATATACATTTGTAAAAAGAATCAAAATTTGTCATATATATTTCGCAAAGCAAAATGAGTTTTACAATCGGTGCAAATTATTACTTGTTTTTAAACACATCGTTTCAAGAGAATAATTAAATTCGAAAGAATAGAAAGACAAGCATTTCAGCATTTTTTTTTCTGTGTGGAAATAAACAAGATAATCAAATGTTATAAAACAAATGTTATAAAATCTTAAATGCAAACAATTTTTTAACAGAATATTATAAATAGTAATGAAAAAAATCAAATGAGAGATATCTAAAATGGCTTCGTATTTTTTTCTTTTTTTCTTAAACTACGATACTGATAAGAAATAATAATCTGCTTCTTCGCAATTTGTTTAATGATTTTCATGATATTTTTTCCGATTATCTAATAAAGTTCAATTAAGATTTAATTTTACGGTTGACAAAACTATAATAGATAAAAGAAGGAAAAAAATAGAAAGTAGGAAGAAAGACGTCACATAAGATTCGAATCATAGTGTCAAAAATAATATTAGACATGAAATATTGTTTGCAGAGTTTTTTTACAATTTTGTATTTATGTTTAATATTAATCTCTCTATTACAACAAAACATTATGGGTTTTACATAAAAAAAAAAAAAAAAAATTGCTCTGTAATAAAATTTATAAAATTTGTAATAAAATAAAATTAAATTATATTTGTTTTCTTCAAATTATATTTGTTTTCTAAAATAAATTCAAAAAGTTCTGTAAAATTCTTTCGTAGATTATAAATACCTTTGCAGGACCAACATAATTAATGTCTTATGATATTGTATTCGGCCTTCTTCGGATCCAACTAGAATATTCTCAAGGGTACTTTATGATAGAAATTGGATTCTTCTTGAGAAGTCTCGATCTAGTACTAGATCCCAATAAAATCGGATCTTAATTAGATCAATTAAGCCCAGATCAAGTTTAAGCGTCAAATTTGAATATGAGTAAGATTTATATTGTGATATGAGTCGAGTAAATTTCAAATTTCATTCTTGCATGTTCTGAGCTTTGCGAAGCTATTTTGTTATAATAAAAATAACGAGATGTATCATATAGCTGTTAGTAGATATTTTTGAATTAGTTTTCGAATTTTCGCCCTTTTCTGTGCTGTTCAAAATGCAATTAAATCCGAAAAATATCACTTTACAAGTAAACAGATGAACAGTGGTGACACGGATGGAAAAAAATATTCCATTTGTATTTGTTTTGATAAATTCATATTATTAAAATTTTATTGAAAATGCCGCTATTTTCTACCAAATATTCTCGGCTTATTACATTGAATTGATTGTTTTACAAAAAAATATTACAGAAAAGTATATGTAATTTTTTAAATTTTTTTAAATAATTTTTTAAGATTCCTACATTCTAGGATTAATATTATCTTTAGGATGAATAATAAATTAATTTACTTTCAGGATAATCAGTGCATGAGGATTAAAATTTTAGGCGACTGCTACTATTGTGTTTCTGGGCTTCCAGTATCCCGTCCAAATCATGCCTATAACTGTGTGAACATGGGACTCCAAATGATCGATGCCATCAGGTAATAATCAAAGAAAATATCAAAATTATATCACGTTGTTAACGAGTGACAGCTCGTTAGGTATCTACACGTTTTTTCGTTATTAATTTTTTTTGCTTGAAAGTTGATAAAGGAAAAAAAGAATATAAAAATAATTGCTACATTTTATATGCAAAAAATTTATAGAAGAGATCTCTCCGTGAAGGCACATAGAGCATTGCGATATTATTGCTAGTACTCTGTTTCTCTCTCTCTCTCTCTCTCTCTCTCTCTCTCTTTGCTTCACATTTATCTTCATCTCGTACAGTGATACAAATAATTATTAGAGAAAGAGAATATTGTAAAGTTTTTACAATTATAAATAAACTTGCGTGTTACTAATTATTTTAATAATTCAATTATAGAAAATTGAAGAAGAAAAAATTTTGAGTATTATTTAAAAAATAAAAATAAGACATAATGAGTCTGATCTAATTCGCCATTTTTATTAGTAAATGCGTTCATTTATTTTTAAGATTCTGCAATATTATATGAAATGTAAATTATATGCTAAATGCACATTTAAAAATGCATTTTTTTAATAAGAAAGAAGTATGAATATGAACAAATATCTTTATGCAATTTTTATACAATTTATATAGAATGTTCTCATATATAAATGACTATTCTTTTATTTTATAAACTATAGGAAGTAATATTTATAAGTAATTATTACGCTCATCATAAAATTCAGAGTTCAAAATCACTTAATTTGATATAATATTTATTAAATCTATCTCCTTTAGTTTATAAAATAAAAGCGTGTGGTATGTTATACAAAAAAAACCTTGTATATTATATATTACACTAGCTATAACTATAATCATAATCAATTACTAACTTACATCCACGTACTTCTATAATTAATCGTCAATTGCGCTTTAATAATCACATTACTTGCATGTGCTTTGTCGACGACATTTGTGTATTGAAGTGCGATAACGTGGTTTGCACATCTCTGATTAGACGATTGATACAATGCCGCTTAGTTACATATGCATTACAATGCGAATTGAAAGACAAATCATCAACGTAACTATTTATTATTTTTTGTAGCTTTAAAGACATATTTTTAAACGATTATTTATATTTTTTCGACAGATATTTTTTGTCTGGACGTTTGATGTGTATGACAATTTTATATATGTATAACAATTATTTTATATATCCAATTAGTAATTGTTCTTTTTCCTTAATTATAATTCGTCGAATTAGCATAATTTAATTTTAAAATATTTCTATAACAATTCTAATATTTAATTATTAAATAATGACTAGAAATATAAATTGTAAAACTTTATTGAAATTCATAATTTAAAATTTTTATATGACATATATCATTACACTGTTTACATATCTTAAATTTAAATTAAAAATTACCGTTTTTAAAAAATTATAATTGTAAGAATAAAATAAAAATTTTTAATTAAAGTATACACGAGAAAAAAATATAAAGAACCGAAAAATCAATTATACTTTTATTTATTTTTAATATTTTTGAGAGTTTATATTAAATTAAATTTATAAAAAAGTATAAAAAATTCAAAATCAGATAATCGTTAACGAATGATTTCGCACTAGAAATATAGGACAAGTGGCCGCGTGGACAAGCGAGGAACAAAAAATATTTTAATATTACTCTTAAATTTCTTATTTTTCCCGAATTGAATCTTCGCACGTAGATTTGTTCGCGAGGCCACTGGCTTCAACGTCGACATGAGGATAGGAATTCACACGGGGAACGTGCTGTGCGGAGTTCTTGGCTTGCGGAAATGGCAATTCGACGTGTGGAGCGACGACGTCACCCTGGCCAATCACATGGAGAGTGGCGGTCTGCCAGGGTAAGACCGCTATTTACCGCTGTCGTGATCCTCTCGACCTGTATTGGTTTACAGATGGACTGACACCATCGTCGTAATACGTGTAACGTTTAACTATAGTATACGATACCACGTATTGGACAAACGACTCTATTGTATATTTTCCAGAGTGTTGAGTGTTAGCACTTGAAATATTTTTTGTATGTATCTTTGTGACAGCAAAATTTTCTCAAAGGGGAAATTTTCTATCGGGGATTTTATTATTTGGTGAAAAACTGATATAATTTTTTTTTTTATTCTTTCTACCTTTCGTGATGATCGATGCATACTCTAAAGTTGCAAAAACTGTATTAAGCTTACTCTTAGTATTGGTTTTTTTTATTTTTAAAGTGTAATTATATACAGACAATGCGATTTTGATGCATCTTACTGTACGTTTAGTAATAATGATTCTTTCTTTTACAATAATAAATTATTGTGCGTAAGAATAAAAAAGATAATTGTCGTTTAAATTTTTAGTTATAAATGATTTTGTTTTCAATTTTAAGGAGAGTTCATATAACAAAGGCTACTCTGCTGCAACTGGGCGATCGGTTTGAGGTTGAACCAGGCGATGGAGGATCTCGAGACGGTTACCTTGCACAGCACAAAATAGAAACTTTTCTTATCGTGCCATCCAAAGTAAATGAAAGCTTGTTAAAAATTCATCATTGTTTAAAATTTATTTTTCGCAAAAAACCTTAATTCGTCGTCATTTCGTCGCCTATTCTGATTCGCCTTTTCAATTAATAATCAGATTGCTGGATTCTTTACTTTCCCAAAACAAATGGCATTGTCAAAAGGATAATGCGGCCATGCAATCTATCTTCATTTATTTGTTATAATAGTACGTATTTTATCTTCGTCGGTGTTAATTAAAGAGATTGAGCGCGAAAATTGAATTATAAGAACAATTTATTATAGCGGTACATTAAATTGAACAGAATATTAAATATTAATGTTTTTTTTTTCTTTGATATAAAGAGAAGTATAAACAATATTAATGTATTATAATTTAAGATGTAAAACATGTTGAAAAGATTGATGACTCTTAAATACGTTTTTTATCTCTTACAAACGACAATATCAAATAATTTATATCAATAGACAATTTTTATAATTCTATATAATTTTCTATTACATTTTATGTTATTACAATTTTATATTATTAAAATATATATTACGAAAAATATCTTGCGAAAAGTTATACTACTAACTAAAGTTATGCTAATAATGGTCTTAATTATATAGATAGAGATAAAACGTCGACGAGAATTATATAACGATTAACCGCACAAAGAGTTGAACAAACTACGGCTTCTTTATGAAAAGTAATAAAAAAATCTACCGTTGAATAATCTATCACAATGTGACGTTAAAATTCGTCCGTGGAGGCAGGAAATCCGAGTAAATTAAACCGCGTCTTATTTCTTCTATATAAATGAAGCTTGAAACGTAATGTTTCATTTATCGCCTCAATAAATATCTCGGCGAAAACTCGTTAAAAACTTATTCAAAAACTAGTATGTTTTTGAACAAGTTTTAACAAGTTACGTGTTTCCTTTCATAAATTTAATCACGTCTTTTATTTGTCGAAAATGCTCTTTTCTCAAAGACATTATAATTTTGCAAAATTGAAATCTCTTTTGTATACTAAAGAAAAGTTTTTTGTAATAATTAAAATTTCTTTTTTATGGATGAAGTGTACTTATATTATTCTACGTATTTTAAAGATACTCATTCCATAATAATAACAGTTTGATGTTCGTCGGTTCAAACTCATTCGCCATACACTTACTATAAAAAAATGTGTTTATAGCGATAGATGTTTTATGCACTATTTTTTCAGGAATAAAAAATATTTTTTCATTTGAAAATGCTTAAAATAAAAATATTCTGATGGATATTTTTTGACAACAATATTAACACATACAGTTGCATGTTAAAAATAAACTATTATGTCTTGGTGTCAAGAAAATGTAAATTTGTCGACAACTCTTTTTGTTTTCAATTGAAGAAAAATCGAGAGGAAACTGGAATGGAAAATGGTGGAAATCATATAAAAGGACCTGTACCTTCCAGGTATGTTCTATTATATAGTCCTGTTAAAATTCAATTTCGATCAAATCAGAATTTATGCAGAAAAAAGAAATATAAAAAAAAATTACATTATAATAAAATCTTTTTGTTAAAAGCTTTAGATATTAGTATTATATTTTATAATTAATTATAAATAAAAAATTGTAAAAAAAGATAAACATATACTCTATAGCAAAATTAAAAAAAAAAACATTAAATCTCTGCAATAAAATTATCGATGTCTTTGAGCTGATATAACCTTGTGAAAAAGAGTTACACAATAATATTCTTGGAATCTTTTTAAAAGACCTTTTCTTTCATCCTCATATGAATAAAATGAAGCTTCCTCAAAGATACTTTCGTACTAGAAAACAAAAAAGGAAAGAGAATTCAGGAAGGATTTAAACTTAAATTGAAAATTTAACATATTTAAACGATTCTATGTAATTATAAGAATATTCTTCGCAACTCGAATTTGCAAAAAAAAATAATAAATTAATAATAAATTAAAAATAATAAATTTAAAGATTAAAGTCTGCTTTAAAACTGTCTCCAAAATTAATCTGCGATTTTTCGTCGTTTTATTGCTAATTTTTTTTGAAAATGACAAATATATTGCTGGCATTAGTGTGACATAAGATCACAAAAAGTTTGCACAGGATTTGTACATACATCGTATACGTGTGTGTTTAAAAATAACATAAAAAAACATAAATTTCTCATTCGTTGTTTTTCTGTGCACACATTGATTGGTAAACGATTGGTTTTTAATTGGAGCATGCGCGCGTGTGTTTACTGTTTTATTAAAAACAACACACATTATATTATGAAAGAGCATATATTACAGACAATGTTAAATTATTAACATATTCAATAATTTATTAATAATAATATTTATAAACAATATATATTTTATATCAGGTCCAGGCCCAGTAGTAAAATGACAAAATACGTGGAATGTTGGGGCGCAGACAAACCTTTCGCCAATATAGCGGAAGCAACGTTAGCAAAGAATATTGGCCTAACAGTAAGAATTACTATTTTTTTTTTTTCAATAAATAGTTTTAAAAATAAGTTTTAGAAATAATTAAAATGCATGCCTTTTTCTGACAGAGCATCGCAATGATTGAGTCGAATCTATTGGCGAACAATACCAACTGCTTTAACATACAGTGAGTTATAAATTACTTAATATTATTATATCAATATCAACAGAAATTGAGATTATTCATTTAACGTCAACATTAATATAACCCAATTATTATCCATTAATACGTAGATTTAATTAGAATAATTTAATTAGAATTATATCATTCCGTTATGTATATTATACGGGATTTGTATGTAGCTGTTATGCTATTACAATTAATTAATTATTTCAATTTGTTTAAATAAATATAATTTTGAAGCGATAATTCGCAAAAATCGTGCTCATATTAAATCAATGATAATTTGTAACAGAAATGTTCTCGACTTTTATGTACAATGTAGACACTGGTGCGGCAGAACTGAAGGAATTTCGCCTTTTACTTATTGGTTCAAGGACAAAAATCAAGAACAGCTGTATCGTGAGCAGAGGGATGAACAATATCCTTGGTACGTTGTGGCCTCTAATGTGATTTATGCAATGATGTTCTGCATTCAAATTATCTATTTACCAAGGTGAGTTTTTCTGTCTCTCTTGCAAATTAATCGAATATTTAACTCACTTTATTCTCTTTCTTTTTTTTATAGAAGATTATTTTATTACAAAGTACATTTTTAATGCCATAACTCCTAAAATCGCTGTTAAATCTCTTTGTACATGCCTCTAAATCCGTCCGTAATGCCTAATGCCTAATGCTGCTTGATCTCTGTGATGGAATGAAATCTACTAATGGACACATTATGTTCCCTGTGGATGTAGTAGATATTATTTGATTTCATCCGATTACAGAGATAGGCGTGATTACTATTAGAATCCATGGTAGGATTTAGGAAAATCGTGCGATGTTATGAGGTCTGTTCCTTTTAGCTGGATTTCTTGCACGGTTTATCTTCTTTTTTCTCTCCAATGTGAAAAAAGATATTTCATTATTTTTTTTTTTTTTTTTTTTTTTTTTGATTACACGAATATGTACACGTTTCTTTCATTTAAAGAGACATTTTATTACCGTACCGTAAAATTATTTTTATTAACCTTTTCTGACTGTTCTACGACGTTAACATTCATAATAATTTTATTCCATATTTTAGCTATAACGCAATATCAAGACAATATTAATATATTTTTTTAATAACATTTTTATAAAGCTTCTAGTTAATGTTCATTGATTGTTTTTTAAAATTATGAAATAGCTATAATTAATCCATATAACTTCCATAAGACATCTCCATAGACGTTCAATGAAGGTTTAATGGAAATTAGAAATGTAGAATTATGTGGAATTGTTCAATAGACAATGGAAGTTATATAGACTTCTAAGTAGTTATGAAGAACCTCCAGAGTGAAAAACCGATTAAAGATTTCTATTCTTTGTATTATAGATATTTAAGAAATATATAGAATGGTTCAAAAAATGTTTGCCCTTGAAATGTCGTGAAACATCTTTTATACACAAACTTTGCAAGTATATAGCAATATTGCTGCAGTGGGTTGCTACGATCTACGAACTAATTAGTTTCTATTGATAATGAATTGTGCTGCCTCCGTTATCTTTTATATACAATATTTATGAACTATTTTCTTTATAATTTAAAACTAAACTTTGAACAAAATGTTTAGAAAAGAAAAATTTTCAGAATTAAATTAGACATTTTAAAAACAAAATTATTGACTTAGCCTATAAAATATTATCAACTTTTATTTAATTAAAAAATTATTTTGAAAAAAAACAATAAAAAAACAATACAAAAAATAATAAAAATAAAGATGTATTGTTTAGATATAATACTTGACAAAAGATTATGTTTAAGAAAGTCTCGTAAATTATATATATAAATAAATAAAATAAATTAAATGAATGTTCCCAAAAATTTAATATCTTAAAAACTAATTTCCTCATTTATTTCCGCAGAAGCATCATAGTTTACGGTTGCTTTGCAGCTGGATTAGCATCCCTGATTATATTTGCCATGATTTCTTGGTACAATGGAAAGACCGACACTGATAATATTGAAGAAATAACGAATCAAATCGCATTTAGCCGTGGTATTCGCATAACAGTATATTTGATAACGGCACTATTAGCCATCGCATCATCAGTCATCAGTCTGGTCGAAGTTGATCAGATTACTGGATACAATATCGTACCTGTGCGTATATCCAAAATTAGATCATAAATTATTTCATAAAAAGATATAAAATAGCATCTAGCAATATTATTTTTGGTGCTCAAATAAATCATAATTACCTTTATAATTTAAATATTAGCAATAAATTTACAAATATATATACAAATTAAGTATTATTAATATTAAAAATCAGAAATTTAGATATATATATATATATATATATATATATATATATATTTAATAAATTAATTTAACTTTTATCATTAATAATAAGAAAAAAAACAATAAAATATTTCAACAATTTATAATTAGATATAATTATCATATTTACAATAAATAAGGTCTATTTATCTATTTTATTATTTTACATTTTTTTAAAGAAAATATATTCCTCGTATTTTACAAATTTTTCATCTTTTTATATTATTAGCTATAATTCTATTATTTACCGTAATCTTTTTACTGTTTACATAAATTCTATTTACATTCCTGATAAGACAAATATTTATGTGTTTATATACTTATTATTCGCTTTTAACAAATAACACATTTTTTAGGTGTACATATATTCTCCAGTCATAGCATTAATAGTCGGTTGGACACATCTGAGAGTTGATTTTTTGCTGAAGTTAAGCGTAATGCTCCTATCCATTGTTGTAATACTCGTCATTTTCTCTCAAGCACCAGTAATCCAACTGTATTACGAAAGCTCTGGCGCAAAGTAAGTGAGATACTCTCAAAATATAGACAGCACATGTTATAACTCGCAAGCTTATTAGTGCAAAATCTCGCAATGTTACGTAAGCTACATTCCGTTAGATTTTACAGCGTCCATTATCTGATGCAAATTGGATATTTACTGCTACTCGTCAGTCTGATACTTCACGTTCTTGACCGACAAGTAGAATATTCATCCAGGACGGATATTCTGTGGAAGAGCAAGCTCAGAGTCGAGCAGGACGAAGTGGAAACCATGAGAGGCATCAACAAGATTCTCTTAGAAAACATTCTTCCAGCTCATGTAGCTGATCACTTTTTAGCTACAAGAACTACACAGGTTAGCTTTCCAAATTTTGATTTTTGGAATTATCTTCATTGTATGGTTAGTGAATTAATTCGTTAAAAAAAAAAAAAAAATGATAATCTTGACAAATTTAAGTAGTTAGATGTAATCATCAGAATTCTTTTACGTGATTGACACACGATTAATATTTTTTAATTAACAGGAACTCTATCACGAAAGATATAGCAGTATCGCTGTAATGTTTGCGTCGATTCCGAATTACAAGGAATTTTATGACGAGACCGACATAAACAAGCAAGGTCTCGAGTGTCTACGTCTACTTAATGAGATTATTTGTGATTTCGACAAACTCTTACTCAAACCGAAATTCTCGGGAATCGAAAAAATTAAGACGATAGGTAGTACTTACATGCTGGCATCTGGTCTAAGTCCAGGAAAGGAAGATGGTGATGGCAAAGTAAGATCAAACTTTAAAATAGGAACTTTGTAACTTATTTAATTTTTTATGAAATCTATTCTCAAGTTGTTGAAAATAATATTATCTTTATTGGTTTCACACAGGATCCATTAAAACAACAAGATCATAATGTAATTGTACTCGTCGAGTTTGCCATTGCACTTATGACAATTCTGGATCAGATCAACAGAGATTCTTTTCAAAGATTCAAGTTGAGAATGGGTAAGAATTGAAAATAATTATATAATAAATTATATAATAAATAATTATATAGCAAAAAATAGGACTAATATTATATTATTTGTTATTGTATATACGTATTATTATTAAATTTTATTAAAATACATTTTTCTAAATTAAAATCATTTAATCATTTTAAAAAGAAAACAAATGTTTTAAATAAAAAAATTACATATACGTATATTAATATGTGCGCAATCGTTTGTTTAATTCTCCGCAAGATAAATAAAGATGAAATATTTTTCATCGCAGGCTTAAATCACGGTCCGGTAATAGCGGGAGTCGTAGGAGCTCAAAAACCGCAATATGACATTTGGGGAAATACCGTGAACGTTGCTTCTAGAATGGATAGTTGCGGTGAAATGGGAAAGCTTCAAGTCACCGAGGACACTGCCAAGATCCTCATCGACGCCGGATATGAGCTTGTTTGCCGAGGACCGACGTACGTGAAGGGCAAGGGAACTCTCATCACGTATTTCGTGAAGACACCTCTTGACGATAAAGGGGATAATTATTAACAATAAGACATTCGTCGAAGAGATTTAAATAATCAAATTTTATCTCGCAATTAAGAAAAATTTACCTCACTGGCATGATTGATCCTCATAAGTTTGAATGTATATGAATATCCAATGAAAAAATAACGGTAACATGAAAAATTGCAAAAAACAGGATTTTATTTCATTTAAATTTGCATAAAAAAATATGCATATCAAATCATTGATATATATATATATATATATATATATATATATATATATCAAAAATTGAGTGATTCTAAGATTTTAACTTTATCTATTAAGGGGGACCAACAGGATAAAGAATTTAAAAAATTGATTTTTTGCCTTTTCTTAAAATATTATTTGTAGAATACGTTACTAAAATATTAAAATTCAAAATTGAAACAATTAGTTATCTTTATGCCCTTAGCCATGGAACTCAACGCAGATATAAATTCAATAATAATAAGTTAAGACCTAATTGGCTTCAAATAAATATTATTTTATTTGATCGTCGTCCCTCATTCCCTTTTTGTATTATTTTTACATACATAACTTATAAATGTTTGTTAGGTTATTCTTTTTTCATAAATTAAAATAATAAAGCTTTATTTATATACAATACAATGTTTTTTTTATATGTCATTTGCACAAAAGATTGTTTTAGGTCTCCTCGTATATCAAAAATAAATCTTTTCTTTTTCTCTTTTCTCTCTAATTTAAATGTAACAAAAAAAATGTAACAAAAAAAATGAATTAGACAAATTATACAAAGTTAAACATGTAAAAAAAAATATATGCTTAAGTTAGAAGCAATCGTTTTGCGCGATACGATTCGGCTATCGCCAAATTACTGAACTACAGGCAGTTGATATTAAAAAATTGAAAGGACTGCAGAATACAATTACAGACTACAATACATTTACAATTTCGATCTTCTCATTTATTTTTGAATAGTATGCCTTACTGTTTAGCAAACGTCACAATTGTTGGGGATTATATTGTACCTTCGTATGTTTTATCAAAGAATCGACACGACCCTAATGTCGTTTGTATTAGAATAGTTACTTTAGATTTGAAGATAAAGAAAGAAAGATAAAGAGAGAAAAATCTAAGAAAAAAAAATAAAACGTTAACAGAATTAAAACAACATGCTTTATTTCAATATTAAAAATGTCTAGAAACGGTAAAAGATTATGTAGGAGCGATTATGTAGACAGTTTTATAATATCTTTAGGATTTATGCATAGCACGAGCCTTGATTCTGTATGCACCATTCAGGTTGTAAACTATCCGAGTAGATTTTTCGTTCGATGAGTCTTTCGCGATGCCTCAACATTCTCTGTTCGGCATGATGCCACTTGGAATCCGGCTCGCTCCACAATCTTTCAGCCATCGCGGCCGATCTTGGCCACAATCTAGAATCGGTGTTCGCGCTATCAGCCTGTTCGGTCCAAAGCGCTGCTTCTCCACCTAGAAAAAAAAAAATATATATATATATAGGAAATAAAATTATTTATCAATCTTATCGCAGTTATTTTAGCATATATTGACATCGTGAAATAAATTTTATAAACAAATATTTCTACAATTACAAAATAATATTTAAATAAATCTATATATTTTTTTTATCATCCATTGTATACATTTCTTTATCAAATTTAATTCAACTAGAACTCTTAACAATATTTCTAAATATTGTTCCTTTCTTTAATGCGTGTTCATGAAAAAAACGTCAACAATTTTTTATTAAGTAATTATAATGCAATTAATGTAATTTTAATCTGCTATTTAATGTTAATATTAATATAATCTCGTACAGTTCATAAAAATATTAATAAGATTACATTAGGAACTTTACCTAAAATAAGATGCTTCTTATTCCCGTAACCTTGTTTCTTGATCATGTCCAATGGAGAATTATCGTAAATCGTTTGCCAGCCCTTATAAGGCGCGCACCAATTGACACCTTCGCCTACCCAAGCTGCAAATCTAAGAATCGAGAAGAGAAAAATATAATTAATATTTAATTATAAAAAGAAAATATAAGTAATATAGCACAAACAATAATTATCAATGCTAATTTGTATATATAAAAGAATATTATATTTCATATATGCATTATATTTAATATTTAATCATAAAATTGTTTTAAAAATACTATATTACGGCTTATGATAATGAAGATAAATATATGTCATTTCATAATATTTTCTTACCCACAGTCAAGATATAAAGCGTCGTAATTTGAGAAAATAATCTTGAAGTCATTTTTAAGTAGCCTGCCGATAGTTGCGTCACTCCCAGTTGTCCAAATCTGGATAATGTATTTTGCAGGATCCAGATGTTTAATATTCTCCTCACTCGTTAATCCGCTGGTCCACAAAATAGCCGGAATATCTTTGCCACCGTTGGCAATCTTCAGTTTTTCCAGAGCTCTTTCCTGGAAGTAGTCCCACAATAGATAGAAACTACTCTCGCTAAGATCCCATCCTTTCTTTTGCATCCAATCGGTGATGATGTTTTGGGATTTCCAGCAGTTGATATTTACTTCATCGCCGCCCATGTGGAAGATGTCTGGCTGTTGGAAATCTTCCATCATATCCTTGTAAATTCCTTCAAGAATCTCATACATCCTTTCACTGGTAGGATTCAATTGACCACATGGCGGTTCCACGCAAAAGTCCTTCCATGGTTCAGCTTTGAAGCAAACTGTCGCATTGTCGCCTACCTATTCATTAACATAAAGTTATTGCCTACGAGTTTGAATCGGTCTAAAATCGATTAAATTAGATATGTGTTATGAATTCAGATTCAATGGAAAGTGTGTAAAGAGAAAAAAGTGTGACATACTAAATTATCAATAGATTTACTGCGAAATGATTTATATAATTTTGATATATCTTTATAAAATATAAGCATCTAGTCGTTAAAATTTTTAAATTTTTTAAATTTTTAAATTTGAACATAATTCTAGTAACTTAAAACAGATCATATAACATCATTAATCGCTTTCAAAGCAATCAAATTATATTGCAATCAAAAACGCTAAAAATATCACGAATGATAAATAAAGCTCTTGAGTCCAATCAATTTCATTAATTCCGTCTCCTAAATTATTTACAATTATTAACAATTTCTATTGATAAAAAATGAATAATTTTAAAACTAAACTAAACTATTAAAAATATTTTCAATACAAATAAGAAAAAGTTAAAATCTCCAATATGAAACCTATTTGATGTTTTTGATATGCATAATAATAATAATAATAATAATAATAATAATAATAATAATAATAATAATAATAATAATAATGATAATAATATATATGTTCTATAATATATTTCTATAATACATATAGATGTTAATATAATATATATATATATATATATATATATGTTGTTAAATTTTATTTTTAATTATATAATCTACAAAAATTAATATACGCACTTTTCCAAAGTATTATTATTATAAAATCAACATGTGTACCTAAAAGCATTTTTAACAAAAAAATAACTCTCCAAATTTTCAACATCTGCGTACATAATCTTTTAATCAATAATTATTAATGCAGATACGGATGTTAACAAACACGCCATTTCATTAATTGTTCATGTCAATGAGATATGAACAATTAAAAAAATGTTAATACAATTTCAGAAAAACAATCAAAAAACAGTTGGACAAATTCTTATAAATGCTCTCTTTGGCGCTTATATTGATTGTATAAACATGTTTTTTATCAAGAAGAATATTATTTCTGGACACATCATCGCATTGAATTAAATAAAATTTTTTCCCGATTAATTAAAAAATAAAATTTAATAATCATTATTGCAGTAAATATATATCCTCAAATATATCTTTCTTCTTTTCTTTTTATAATATAATATTTTATACATATATATATATATATATATATATATATATATATATATATATATATATATGATACTACATTTTACATTTAAGGTAAAGTCTTTCAGCGTTTACGCTATTATAAATTTACATGATATTGAAGTTGATATTATAGTTATATATTGAAGTTGAGTATTGTAATTATTGTTAAATATAAATCCACATTTTTTTCATGATAACGAAGATGTCTTATATGACTTCCATTCCAAGATAAAAGACAAACTATCGTCTATTAGATGTATCACGAGTACTATTTGTCAGAAGTCACATCCACTTGCTAACACCGTAGAAATTATAACTCACCCACTGCCAGCCTTCACCGACGTGCGCAGGTGCATCGAATTCCGGCAAGACTCTGACACCGCGAACCAAGGCGTAATCGATGATTTCCTTGATCATCTCGGATGTGTAGATCTTGGTCGGCGTGTAGCTACCGTACTTGACAAAATCAGGCCACGTTTTACTGACGTAGGGGAAACTCTGGGAGTCGGTGATGTGCCAGTGGAACGTGTTCATCTTAGACATGGATATACCGTCGATTGTCCGCAGAATCGTCTCCTTGTCGACATAGTTTCGGCTGGTATCCAGAAGGATCCCGCGATAAGGATACTTCGGACCATCTACGATATATACTTCATTGGCTACTTTAATTTCATTGCGCAAGTCGTCAAAGACGATCAGCTGGCTGAGGGTCTCCATTGCGTGTCGAGCTCCGAAATACGTGTTTGCGGTGATATGGGCTTCTACCTAAAAATTATTTTTATAAATTTTAATTACGAATATATTGATATATAAATAAATATATATAAATATATAAATAAATCTTAATATATGATATTTAGATATTTTATTATTTAAGGCGACTTTTAAATTTTCGTGTGATTTGCTTTCAAAAATAACAAGGCAAAAAGATGAAGAGAAAAACTGTGATAAAAAATCTGAAAAAATAGCAGAAGATATACGTGAGGAAAGAAGTTCAAAGAGCGAATGCAATAATAAAAGATGTAGAGAATACAGAAAAGAATATTTAAATTTTGGTCAGTCTAAAATAAAAAAGAATTGGAAAGTGAGAAAGAAAATAGAGAGATGTTCAAATAGAAAAGAAGAATAAGGAAAAAGGAAATAGAAAAAAAAAACTAAACAAAAAACAAATTTTGATTATTCTAAAATGAAAAAATAAAGTTTTATTTTTGAGTTAGTTCGTCTTACATAAATATATTACTTCAAATAAATTGGAATTTATTTGGCTGGGTGATCTAGACCCGTTGATATTTTTATGAGAATACAAATGTTAATTTATTCAACATCGGATTTCTTGTTTTTATAACTTAACTTTTTTTATTGTAACTTACCTGTCCATCGACCATAACCACTTGAAGAGTGTAGCTCTCGTCCGTTTCCAAGGTCAACTTAGCATTAGTGGAATCAAGTCCTTCGTTAAAACGTATCACTAGCCCGGTCCCACCTGCATTCAAAGAGACAGGACCACTAAGTTTCTTCGCATTCTCCTTCATAAGATCCACGTTCCTCTGAAGGAGGTTTCCCACTACCGTCTGAGTGGATATTCCGGCAAGAACGATGTTCTCAGGATTAAGCTGTACCACAGTTTTGCCGAAGGACATATGTCCTGTCGGCTTCGGCCACAGAGTTCCACCTTGACCGCATGATAATTGACATACGCTAAGAGCGACCGGGTTGGTGTCCTGTTCAGTGATCAATACCTTCTTGCACAGACCGCCATCGCATCTGTAGTGCCAAGGAGAACTGTAATTTGAAGAAAGAAAAAAATTGGCATTATCAAACATTTCAAGAAAATGATTTTTCGTCTTCGTTTAATTTTACTTCATTAAACTTTCTCATTATTTTTTGTTCACTACTAATTTTATTATTTTTGCATAACTGCAATTCTTTGCTTTAGCTATATGAAAATTAATCGCGAAAGCATAATAGTACTCGAGATAATAACTAGGTAAGAATACTAGAAGAAATAAATAATAACATAATAGTACAAACATAATAACACAATAGATAATATAATATAGATAATATAATATAATATAATAATATAATAGATAAGATATATATAAATAATATAATATAATAGATAAGAATATAATAGATAATATAATATAATAGATAAGAAATAAATTATCAATCAACCAAATCTGTCGCAAATAAATTACATATTAATTTTTTTAATATTATATCGTATTTATATTTACTTATTGTATTCATTTTTTCATATTAAAAAAAAGTGCGATTATAAGAAAGAATAAAATTATTTTGTATGTATTATAAATTTACAATGTTGCAAATAAATTTATCGAAGGTCAAAAAATAATTCTTTCTTATTAAGAAAGAGAACAGTTGATTCTATCTCATTATTATTCACCGTTACGTTGAGCCGTCGTGAAAAGATTCCTAAGTGGACATTTACAATTTTACCGCATTCAAGCTTGAGGAGTGCGAGAGGCAGTAAAAACTCAATAATCTTTCAAATGTCTTTGAACTTCGGGAAGACGTCGAAGCGATCGATGCGGTCTATTTCTCAATAAACTCACCCACCTGTTGCTTTCACCGTATACTAAGTGGAATTACCTTTCTATTTAAAACTAATACATACGATCGAACAGTGATTCGAACACCATTACTCGATTGCTTTGGAACAGTCACGATATATGTATACGCATTGTCTCCAGCATAATAATAATAATTGAAATGATAATAATTGACAATGACAACAAGATGAAAGCGATTTGATAATAAAACTCAACTCACTGACATAACACTTTTCAATGAATCAAAATTTAAATTTATCAAAATTATTACCGATTTTAATCAAACGTCAATTATATCAAAATCTTTATATATACAATTACTCTTTTGAAGCCTCCACGAGTATTTTCTTTTCTTCAAAATTAAATCGCATGATTTGCGAGTTAGAAACTGTGAGAGTCAAGAATTGTTAAATGCTAAAGACATTAACAATAATTTATGATTCGGTGGTGACAACCTACAAACCGGAATGAGCTTTATATTTTTTATGTAAAAATAGCAACACAAGTAACAATTAATATAATATAAGCTATAGCTATTTTCCGTTGTATCGAAAATTAGATTGGAAAATTAAACAAAATTAAAACGGGACCAATCTCTCTCAGCTTGGTACTCACGTGTATGCCTGATTGGTACCGTATTGAAGCGCGAGGACAACGAGCAGTAGTGGAAGCATGATCGCCAGGGCTACTGTCAGTCGAACGCTCGATTGTCGTCTGCAGAATGACTTTATCCTTCGCTGAAAGATCGCACACGTTCAACACGTTGCTGTGTTGTATTTGCGAAGTGGAGGGGAAAAGCCGAGTGGGATAGAACAGATGTCTTTAATGTGCGAAAAATGGCATGCACATGGATTAGAAATAATTTCGCTACATCATAGGATGAACTCCATCCTTTGAAGACAAACACACACACACACACACACACACACACACACACACACACACACACACACACACACACAGAATGTAAATAAATTGTAAAATTTTATTATGAAAATATTGCCGGATTGCATTTAACAAAATTTGTTTTCATTGAGATATTGATCTTCTGTTACTAAAATTAAATAATTTTTTTGACAGCATAAACGTTCTTCTACATCAATATATTTGCATTTAAATTTCTTTGCTTTCAATTTATTACGAAACAAAGATTTAATGTTAAATTTAATACGTAAATGCATTTCATATATTTCAAATGATTTATCCAAATTGTGGTCTTATTTAATTTAATATAGCGGTACCAATATTAATTTTTTAATGCAAAATGAATCTAATCTCATCATAATATAAAATTATATTTATTATTTAAAAGTAACAAGTTGTGTTAATTTAACATTTTTTGAGAAGTTTTTAATAATTTTACATTTAAAATTACTTAAATATAAAATCACAAAAAAACAATCTAGTTTATACAACAAATATCTAAACAAATTTACGAATATGTTGAATGTTTAATATATATATAAATGTGTTGAATATTTAATATAAAAGTTTAACCAATATATTTTTTAAGATATGGATATATCCATATTTCCTATCATCATGCGCATTATTTATTATCTGTAATGTTATATACATAACATGTAATATACTTAATTAAAAGTAGATATCAAATATTCACTCAGCTGTTTCTCTGACAAAATATATTTATATGAGATAAATGTTATCATAATCATTTCATCTTGAGATGACTGTCCCAATAATAAGTCACTTAAGCACGTTGGTCACGATTTATATAATTATTATGTTAAAAATAAAAAAAAGAACAAATAGAATATCAATTTTTTATAATAATTTGAATTTTTTGAATGAGTTTTTATATAAAACAAAACATCAACTTATTTATATATAAAATAATTATTTAGATTTTAATAAACATCTATTGATAGCATAAAAATTAATTAAAATTTGATAAAATGATAAAAATTTTATCCGATCATTCAATTATCTCAATAATAAATAGTAATCAATATTCCAATAAATAATTGGAATATTGATTCATAATCGTATTACGTGAGAAAATTAAACTGATAAAAGTATATTATTTTATTTAAAAATATTTTATCATTTTTTTATAAAAAGTATAAATGAATTATTTTTAGATGAGCAAGTTAAATCTTTAAATTACGAATTTAGACCGACTAAATGCGATGTGTAATGCGATACGTTCTTTCAAGGCATCGATGCACTCAGAGAAAAACAATGAGTGTCGTAAATTTTAACAATCGACGTTAGAGTTTTAATAAGCACTTATTTATTTTGTGAAATGCAATTATATGATATGATTAATAAATAACTAGAATGCGAGATCCCAGCATTTTGTAATTTATTCATTTTTTTTTTGACGAAAATCTTGGCAAGCAAAATGTTATAATAATGAGGACACTTTTGCAATACAATACACAGCTTTTATGTACATGTATGCTAAAGACTATTCCTTCCATTATTGTATGATTGGAAAAGTAATAGTAATTCAAAGTTGCAAAAATCGAAGAATTGTAGAAAATAAATAAAAGAAATAAAAGAAATAAAAGAAATTTAAGAAATAATAGGAAATTTAAATAAGAAATTTAAATAGGAATTAGAAAAGGATCATTGTGATGTTCTGTAATCGTGAAATCTAGAGAAGAGAAGAGTTTCCATATATTTTTAACTTCAACAAAATTATTTAAAAAAGTTGTACAAAAAATAAAAAATTTGCATTTAAATAATATGTTAAAAATTATCAAACATCCTGTGTAGCACCCCCCCCTCCACACATACATACATACACACACCCACACCCTTCTTGTGTACAGTGGTATGTGTGTGTGTGTGTGTATATGTATGTGTATTGCGTACATTACACACATACACACAGCATGCACTCCCAAAGAATTTAATGTTAACAATATATGTAAACAGAATGTTTTTTAATATAGTTATTGAAAACATAAATTACATAGCAATATTTACAAAAAGATATATTTATTAAGATACAGTCCTTAAAATTAGATTATTTTATTCATCTCCACGAATTGCTCTATATTTGGCTAGTTCATTTGGAAAAACTCGATTTAACTCCACCAGCATATTTGCCTTAAATTTCCTATAGGCATCAATTTTCCCTTTTACTTGCTCATTTTTTGTTAAAGCTTTTTCTATACAGTCTTTAGTATATAACTGAGGATTCCTTCCTTGGTCAATATAACTGCAACAAGTTTTTTTTATAATATTAACTTTATTAGTTAAAAGTTAGTTGAACACATCAAACTTAAAAATATTATTAAACTTACTCAAATACTTCCAGTGGCACATGAATCTCTTGAGATTGTACTTGAGATTTTAGCTTGTCGATCTCCTGTAAGCCATTGACTAAGCCTTGACTAAAAAAAATTTATCAAAGATATACATTTAATAAATTTTAGATGATGAATGCTTTCCAGCAACAGACGCAAGTCAACAACAAGTAGTTTTCTTTTTTTGTCATCTATTATTTTTGTTCTTTACTGAATGTTAAACAAAAACAGATGATATAATTAGATTTATGTCAATTCACGTTTCTTGCTGAAAAGCAAATATTAACTATGATTTATAATAACTATGATTTATAATAACTATGATTTATAACTATACAAATATAAAGCCTTTATTAAATAAATCACATCTTACAATAATTAAAAAATAATAATAAAATTGTCTATTTGTTTGAACAACATATATCTATTGTAATTATCATTATCATTATTGAAATAATAAAATCTACATGCTCCTAAGAAATGTGCTTTTCTCCATATGAAACCATGTAACATTGAAGATCTCTATTGTTAATTTAATCTTTTAATTACATTCTGGATTTCGAAAGCACGTTTTTAACAAATATGTGATAAGCGTGAACAATATATTGCTCAATTATAACACAACGCGCATTGCCATTATACACTGCTGTGAGGTTAACTTAAGAAAATTATGTTTCAACGTATGAATTTGAAAATGCATGATGAAAATGATGAATTTTTCATCATTACTTACATCTTCTGGTTTAATACATTTTGTCCTTGAGGCTGAAAATCGCTCACTATGATGCGTATTTGTCGCACATTCTCAATAAAAAGTTCTAATTGAGCCTCTAAGTTCTCCAAAGTGGATGCCATTTTTCTTTTTGTATAAAAATGGCAAAATTGGTAAATTACTTCCAAAATTTGTTGGTAATACGGATACGTTCAGAGAACACGATTTTGTACAATTGTTGAGCCAACACTCGCTTTTATTTAGATTTATATTCTTTCTATTGATTGTATTTTTTGTAGCCCTAAAACTCGTGCTTTCTCGCTGCACTGGACTGTATGTATTAAAATTTTTCTTCTTACAAATGATACTTTATTTTACACCAAAGTTGATGTATATATCTTATTCATTTTATTCACACAAGTATACAGAAACATACACTAGTATAATTAGTATGGGCAAAGTATGGTTTTTATTCGAACCTAATAAAATTAAATATGATAGAAATATGTCTACTGTACCGACTATGAAATCTATGGAAATATGTAGAAATGAAAAACTGAATATTCACTATAGACGTGTCCCCTTGTTGTTCGCCGCATATTGGAAGTATATAGTTCCTGTCACATATATTATAGATTTCAGTATAAGGAGTGAGAGCCATCGCACACAAAATAAGATAGAGCCACTTCCAACTCCAATTAACGTAAGTCCTGGTTTACAATAGGTGATTTAAGCCTTAAGCCATAAGAAATTGACCAATCATAGTCGATTATTGTCCTATTCTTTGACTATGATTCGTTCCTATTGTAGACCGGAACTAATCGGCCGATTAAGGTTGTATAATATACGTGACCTGAACTATATATTTTCAGTACTGGCAGTAATTATCGGAACCAGCCTAATTATGTATGGGAGCGTCCCAGATGAGCACATTTTCAATCGGACACACCACTCATATCGGCTGATGTCTAGGAATTTTCTAGTGAGCCATCTATCAAAAAAATCTATTATTAAACCGACCAATCGGCAATGTGTCCGATTAGATCTCACCTTGCGAGTAACGTGAACAAACCTTTATGTATTTCACTATTCCTTTATGTTTCAAGAATAAAGCCAGCGGCACACGGCTTTTTTTTCTTGCTTGGTTTGCTAGCTGGATTTGCTTGCTTGTGAACTCTTGTTTTTAATTGGTATATTCTTTTAGATCTAAAAAAATATACCAATCGAAGACAAGAGCTCAGCAAGCACACGAATCCCAGCTAGCAAACTAGCAGAAAAAGAAGCATCGTGTGTCATTGGCTTAATTTTGTGATTGTTTCGTTCTAATTGCCAAGTCGTATCGCAACCGGCAACTTTGAAAATTTACTCTTAAAATAATTTGATATCAAAGTTTGGTTTTTGCTTTAAAAACATGACTTTAAAGCACGTAGTAATAGGTAAGCACACTCACAAATGGATTTATTATAATTTCACAAGATCGCTAAGTAACGAAATTACGTGATATGTATGAGGTTATATAATATTTTCAGGTGGTGGTACTGGTTTCATAGGATCACAGCTAATAAAATCATTAAGTCTCGAGGGTATTTCTTGCACATGCATTTCTCGAATGCCAGGTCCGAATAGAATATCATGGGTAAATTAAATATGGACATATTAAATTTATTAATGAAAATTAAATTGAGTATAGCTATATAAACATCTATAGAACAATTTAGAACGCTATGGACTACCAGAGAATACATCAGCTGTTATCAATGTTGCTGGGCAGAATATATTGGATATTAAGCAACGGTGGTCGCCCGGTTTTAAACAAAATGTCAGAAACAGCAGGGTGAAGACAACCAAGACTTTAGCAGACTCTGTACAAAATACCAAAGCTACAGTTTTTGCTACTATATCAGGAGTCTCGTATTACAAACCCAATAATACAGTATATACAGAAGAAAGCAAATGCGAATCTTATGATTTTTTATCAAGTAGAATATCATTTTTTTATTCATAATGTACTTATATTTGTAAATTAATTTTTTATTTTGCTATAGGACTTTGTCATGATTGGGAAGAAGCAGCAAAATTGCCAGAAGATTGCAACATTAGACAAGTGACAATAAGATCTGGAGTCGTATTAGGAAGAAGTGGTGGTATGATTAAAGAAATCTATCCACAATTCTTTGTTGGTCTTGGTGGCTCAATAGGAACTGGGAATCAATACATGCCCTGGATACATATCACTGATTTAGTCAATATGTTTATGTTTGTACTTAAAAATAATAATGTGCATGGTATATTAAATGGAGTAGCTCCTCAGGTAACATACATAATTTTATGCTCTTTAATTAAGATATAATTGCTAATTGTATATCACTCGGCCAACAGCTTATAACAAATAAGGAATTTACTAAAGCGTTTGCTGTGGCAATGAAAAGACCAGCAATTATACCTGTTCCAAGTTTTCTTCTGAAAATATTACTCAATGAGGAACGTGCAAAGGTCATTATATTATATACAAAAATTTAATATTTAATAATTTCATTTCATTTTTTCCCCTTTATTTCAGATCATGTTGGAAGGACAAAAGGTTATGCCAAAACGTGTTACAGAGTTAGGATTTCAATATCAATATCCAGATATCGAAAGTGCTTGTAAACAACTCCTTCAATGAATTATATACAAAGTATTTATGACGGAAAATAGAAACGGATAATTATAAAATTATTAAGCAATAATGTAATATATATTATTCAAATTGTTGATTTGCGATAAAACATCAAGTTTGAATGTATCTTTTATGATAGAAATTGTTATTTAATAATAAGTTATTTAGTATTATTTATTGCAATATAAATTAAATGAATATGAAATTTTGCTTTGCTACATAAATTTATTTTTAATACACAATCGCGAATTTATTACAAATATTAGTAATTTCGAAGACAATGAACATTACGAATAAATAATATTCGATTAATTATATTCTCCATGAAACACAAGTGAATACGATATGTATGTTATATAGCTTTACGTGTTGTCATTGTGGGAATACTACGAATATTTCTAGTACACTTGAAATAATTGAAATGTGTTGAATTTTCCGTATAAGGTCCCCTTTTCAGATTTGCTAAGTGGGAATTATCAAATTGCGTTTCGAACATTAAACTCGGATAACTCGAATTCTGCTGTATTCGATAACATGCTCTATTCAATGTACTGCCTAAGACATTGTCTGAGAGAGTAAATTCGTTGAACATGGGACATGATCTTGGCAAGTTTTTCAAAGGCTCCTTAGAATCAAAAGATAGCAATAATTGGTCCGAAGGATTGATCAAAGAACGATCGGGATACTTGAGTCGACTCATGTTTAAGAAATAATTAATTTCTTTTCTTAAGTTTTGTATCTCTTCTCTCGTTAATCCTTTCATACTGAGAGTGATCAAGAACCCATTTCTATGGAGAATATAAAGACCCATCTCGGTAGAGATCCCGACATGTCGAATGTCAGTGAGTCTCATCAATGAGAATTCACCTGAACTATCAGAGCACAATTTGTCGCTCCAAACGGATTTTTGGATAATAGCTTTATTCTCGTGTTTATACAAAATCAAGTCTTCCCATTCTCCAAAACTGTCGAGTCCAAATATGATTTCGCTCAGAAGCAAGATAATCAAGAAGTACACATTGCTCGTCAAATGGCTAAATATTCCAATGAAAATTACAGCCGACACTGAAAAATATAATTCTGTGTAAGATAAATATTAACAATAAAAATATAATTAGGAAATAAAAAGGCACATTTTTAGACTAAAATTGTATATTTATATACATTATATTTACAATTATTTTTACAAACTTTCAAAAAATAATTATGTATTTAATTAGATTGAAATTCTGTTAATTAAACATGAAGATTTTACACGTTAAAATTGAAGATACAATAATAAATCGTCTCTTACGGGCAAGCAACAACCATGCAATGCATCCTGGCCTTCGCGAAATATGTAATTTATTTTTATCTAGTATCTTGAGTTGAGGCTTTGCAATCATATTGCTATCATGAAATTTAACATTGCAGAAAAAATTTCAATAAATATCCTAATCACGTGAGATAGAATAAAAAAAGTAAGAAAATTTTGACACATGGTGCGAATCGCCGAAGATTAGTTGAAGTTGCACCATGCACTTGTTATTTTAAGATTTGGTCCTCTTTGTGTCTATATTGGATTTGTTCTTGTATTAACAAGTTCACTATGGAATTTGATCAGTGGAAAAATACAAATAAAAATAGAAAGAACATTCCAGTGAAAAAATAAATATAGTGCAAGAGGATGTATCAATAATGTTTTACATTTATTCATTTTACATTTTAAATGATCAATTATCTCGAAAATAAAATATATTTTCAGAAAAAAAGTTTCAAAGCAAAATTATAAGACTTTGAAAATTATAAGATTTATATCACATAATTATAATATTGATCTATTCTACAGATGGAGTCACTGTCACGACTTTTTCATAATCGTCATTTTTTTAAATAGAATCATAAATCTTTTATTACATAATATGATTCCTCTAATTATTTTAAATATCAAAATATAAATAAAATATATAAAAAATAAATATAAATAAAATATAAATACAAAAATACAATTATCAAAAAATTAATAGTTTACAAGATATTTTATGTTTTATTCTGATGTAATAAAGATACAGAATATAATATAACTTGTAAACTATTTATTTTTTGATAATCGTATCTTAACATTTTTATGATCTCATTGAGACAAATTGATGTAAAGAAGATATATATATATATATATATATATATATATATATATATATATATATACAGTTACTTTAAAAAAATTATGCAATTAAAAGTGTCCTAGTGTTGTAAATATGTAAATAGAGAAGAACTTTAAATCTTGGATAGCACTGACGTAAAGTGTTGTTCGAACAAGTGTTGCATCACAGTTTGATATTTACGTACATACCGTTTACGTTCTCCTTTTTTTGCAAGTCGTCGCACAAAATGATTAAATGATTATCAAGCGAGAAGTGATATTGTTCTTGATATCATAAAATTTAACAGCTAGATACACATGCTATATTACGTAGCTTATTTTATAACTTTTATAATGACATTGTCAGTCATAAAGACGTCTTTCTTTCGCAACTTCGTAAGACGTTTTAATAATTTTTATGTCATCTTTTAGACGTCTTTAAGAGATTCACTAATTCTTACTTATACTAAAACAAATTGTAAAAGATATATGATCATTTCTACTTGGATTACATAAAGTAAATGAAACACGCAATAAAACAGTCGTCTAATTACGTGCATCAGATATTTAAAGAATGTTACGGCTAATTGCAAAGTGTCTAAGCTTTCTCAGGCAGACAAGCCTCGACTTGAAACTTTCCACGCACATAAATGCGAAACATGAATTTCAAAACTGATCGTTCAATGCAGAATTATCATTAAGGGCCTGCGCGCAATGGAGCAAATATTAGGAACAGAAATAAATATTAAATTTTCAAAATTAAAAATTCGGCGTAGTATAACACACACTATAAAATGAAACAGAAGCAAGTTTCGGACAATTTAAATTAAAATATAAAAATCAACGGCAACAAAATTTCTTTCACTCTTTGTGACTTATTAAACAATTAAATAATTACGATAGAAATCATTATATTATTATATTATCAATTACAAAACAATATCTTTTATATCAATTACATTGAAAAAAAAAATTTAGAAACAATTGTTAGTTTATTACGCGTTTATTTCTATTAATTGTAAAAAAATTTGACTGTGTGACGAAATATACATATATTTCTGTGAAATATATTTAATCCTTCTTAATTATAAGACGGATCGTTTGTTATTATATAAATAAAATTTTTTTATTTCGCCGTACTTAAATAAATCTTATTTCTTAAACAAATAAAATTTTTAAGTATTTTTTTCGGTATATATTACATATGTACTCCTATCCTTCGATATATTATTACATTTCTTTCATTATCACATTGGATGATATTTACATATATTGCTAATTGTAAGGCCTGAACATTATAGCCAACAATGCAAAATATAAAATAAAATTAACAACATTATTAAAAAGTCTAAAACTTAAACAAACTTTAAGGCACTTTGCGGATTTGCGTCATTTTAATTAAAAATAAAAAAGGCGTTAAAAGGCGGTTTCAAATATAAACCGGCGGAATTATACTGCGCAAGAATATCGACAAGGCCCCGAGAGGTACAAAGGTTTTTGCACGAAGCGAACAATAAAGGAGAAGAGGAACGGAGGAACGCAGGATAAAAAGAAGATGGAAAACAAGAGGGGGGGGGGCGAGCTGGACTCTGAAAGTGGAACAAGCCGTGCGCCAGTGTGGGAGATAAGCGCGGACGAGGAATGCACGGCGCAGCGTGATTTGTATCTCTCCGTTCGTCGTCGTCGTCGTCGTCGTCGTCATCGTCGCCGCCGTCCCTCGAAGAACGGAGTCTGTGCCCGCGGTAGGTGCGTCCCTGATTGCCGGCTCTCTCGCGGCCAAGCGAGTGCAGGTGCGCGCCCGCCAGTCTGTCGCCAGGTCCCCTCTCGATGCCTCGAATACTCCCCCCCCTTCCTCCCCCCTCTCCCTGCCCCTCCCTTTCCCTTCCGCCGCGCGGTTCCCGTCACTACCACCGCCGTCACCGTCACCGCCACCGCCGCCACCACCGAGGAGATCTCGCAGTGAACTCCTCCGCTACCCCCCACCGTTTCAGCCGTGCCGAACAGGGCGGCAAGGGGAAGAAGGGTGCAGTATCGCCCGGCACTTACCTTCTCATTTTCGTGCTTCTCCTTTTCGCTCTCCTTTTCTCTCTTTTCCTCATTCTCTTTCTTCACCTTCCACGCTTACGCTCGCCTGAATCTGTACGTGTGTCGTATCTACCTGTGGCTCCCAGGTGGCTTCTTGTTCCGCTTCTTCTTCTTCTTCTTCTTTTTCTTCTTTTTCTTCATCTTTCGTCTGTCGAAGGAAAGAAATTCTGCTATTCGAGTGTGCCTCGTCGTCCTCTCACTGCCGATTTCCAATTTCATGTTTCATAACCAGATCAGTGTAACATCTTCTTAAATTTTCCAATTAATTAGATTCCAATCTTTTCTAAGACGATCTAATTATCATAGCTTGTAAAATAAATTCTATGTGTTATGTATATAGAGATATAGGAGATCGCTGTTCTAACAACGTGATGCGCCACAAATTAATCGTGATAATGATTTCTTAATTTAATTAACAAATCCTCTTTTACTTTTCATTTAATCACATATATATTTGAGAATATTCGCGAGTAGCAATTCGTTACTATTTAATAGCGAGTATCAACAAACTACTAGGCTTGGTTGGTTGATCCTCGACAGGATCGTGTGATCTTGCTGGATAAACAAGATACATCGCGATGAATCGGAAAAGAATTCCTGACAGGAGCGAAAGAGAGAAACATAGAGAGAAATCGTCGGTTGGGTGGTCGTCACGTGGGAAGAATAACAAAAAAATGTAAAGAAATAGCCAAGTATCACGACACTTGAAAACACCTTCTCGGACTACGCCAGATTAATTTGCAAATACCATCCAACAAGTGTCCATTGATATGTAGATATCATATTTGCGTCGTGAAATATTTTTTGCATGTTCAACAGAATCGTCTTTCCTCTGTCTCTTCAGAAAGAAAATCACCGAGCTGCTAATAAATCGTTAAAAAAATAAGATAATTAATATAAAAGTGAACTAAATGATTATAGAAAATAAAATATAATTTAATGACATTTTTTTATTCTTGGTCGTTTTGATCAATGAAGCAAGTTTTTTAATGAAGTTATTCCTTAAAAGAAAGAAAACACCTGATATCGCAAACAATATCAATACTTCTTACACAATTGTGAAAGTATTGACTCTGATATCCCGAAATAACGGTACCTGAAAGTATCGACTCCTTTGTCGATAAATAAATAAAAAAGACCAACTGACAGAAAGCAAGAAATCTAGCACAAAACGACTCGCTTTTCACAGACGTTAATAGAACGTAAAAGAAGCAAGTGAAGAATCTACTCTATCACAAAAAATTTAACGGGAGCATTTTCTTTTGCTTTAAGATAGATATACTATTTTGCTTTTGTACAAGATTCATACATTTGGTCGCCTTGATCCCCGGTTGACTTCACTGGAATTTATTGCGCCAGCGCATTTACAACGATTGCATCAGTGACGACTGAGCATTCTTTTTCTGCCTCTTGTGGCCAAGAGTAAAAACGTTCACGCTCGTTCACGTTGTACGTTGGCGTTATGTGATCCCACTTCCGTGATTTTGTGTCTCTTGTAGCTTCAAGAAACTACCCACTTTCCGCGGTCAAGGTCAAGTGGGGGAAAAATTACTGGGGATTTGTTCGGATATACGGTGCGTGAAATACGACTAATAAAGGCTACCATGAGAACCCATGCCCGGTTACCCATTTGTAATTAATGAAATGTTTTAAAAGACACCTGTGCGACCATCTCTGCCTGCGCACAGGTGGCTGCCTAGACTGCTACGGCGATAAACCTGGACTCGCTGGTACAGGTGTGCGCCGTAGGTACACCAGCACTCTATGAATCGGCAACTCATTGCAACGATACGATAAAATCGTGGCACCGCCACGAGGACTGATTGTCTAATGATTCCGCGCTATCAGCGATCATTGTTATCGCTCGTTAATGCCTCTTTTCAAAAAAAAAAAAAAAAAAGTGTCTTGATAATTTCTATATTTCAGATATTCTTCCGTTTGTCAAAAAATATTTTTCATTTATTAATTCAAATGCAATTAGAATTAAAATACTGATCTTTTTCCATTTAACAGAAAGAGGGAGAGGGAGAGAAAGTACGAGATAATTACAATTACAATTCTGTTTCTCTTTCAGAAAAATTTTATTTCTTAGATAATTAATGTACAGAATAATAGAATTTCTAATAAAAATTAATACGAACTTTCTTTTCATAATATTGCATTTACTGTTAATAAGCTGTACTAACAAATTATAAGTGTAATGAGATGTTAGGTGGTATTCTGATAATCTCTTATTCTTCAACAGATTTTAAGGGTTCAAGGACGTATCGCCCAAAGCGTGTCTCCAGTTTTGACAAAAATTCGAGCTCTCTTTTTTTTTTTACTCGACAATAAAACGACGATGAATGGACATCGCATATACGCAATACAAGGTAAAAACGGAAAACAGACTCCCACACGAATGCCCCGAGTGTAAAACATGAAAGAAAAACCGATCGTAAGAATTGAGGGAGGGAGTTCTTGAGAGTGTCAGCTATAAGATTAGTTTGAGTATGATTTAGATTTTTTTCTGAAAAGATCAAAGAATATCAAAAACAGTTCAGTAATAAACTCTATCCTAACGAAAATAAGGGTAGTTATTATTTTCGAATTATGTGACCCAAAATAAAAAGAAGAATTGTACAAAAAAAATCGATCTCCTTTTATCCATATAGATGTTCATTTCATAGAAAGATGGCGAATCAATTATTAAAGTTTAGTGTATTGTTAAAAGTATATTAAAAATATATTAAAAATATATTAAAAGAGACAGCCGAATAATTAATAATCTCGATGGCCTCGTGCCGTTTTGATAACACACACGATATATATAATATGATATAAGACGAGGCGAAACTCTCGTACAAGATTCGACCATGTGGGCATTTACGAGTTCACACAGGTTCACATACGGGCGTTTACCACTCTACGCATCATATGCTCGACTTATGAATGGTATCTGCACACGTTCCCACGTCATTGAATGAGCTTTGGGTCCCTCACGTTCGTCCGGCGGCCTGTATCGTGTGTAGCCGCCTGTATTCCTCACGTAAATCGTTCAATTCTCTCTCTCTCTCTCTCTCTCTCTCTCTCTCTCTCTCTCTCTCTCTCTCTCTCTTCTCACATTTCCCCTTCTTCCGTATCCTTTTAGTTCTACTTTCGTTCGAATAATATACTATTGAGAAGATTTCCGCGTGATAGATTTCTACTATACGAGCCATTCGAAAGAGAATAATCAGGAGAAATAAACACTTGTGTCTAAAGGCCATGAAAAATGTTAGTAATTGCTAACGATTCTACTGTCAGTTCGCACGGAAAGAATGGTATTGCTGAAGTGTCTAAAAATTTGAAATACATCTAAGATCTGGATGTAGATTCAAAAGTAGTCTTTTTGGATTTTCTTCAAAATGATCATGTAGGAACCGCTTAAACATGTTGTTAATGCTAAATTTTTTAATACTCTAACAAGCAATTCGAACGTCCTACATAAATATTTTGGTGATAAAATTATTTACAAATCTTCATTCGGTCAAATTTTTAGATACTTCAGTAAAAATGTTCTCTCCATGCGGAGTTGCTCTCAAGTTTGAGGTGATTATAACTCTTATAATCAAATTAATTTAGCTTCCTATTCTCTAAAAATTCTAATGTGTTATTCCTACAATAACAATTTATCAGTCAGTTTAATCTTTAATACTTTTAGCCACGGAGCCCTGAATATTTTAAGCTAAGCGAAATGACAAAATCGGCCGCGTCATCAAATACGCATGCCTTGGCCTCGGTGGGAAACAGGTGTTGGCTTGTTGCCGTTTCTACAGTGGTCGGCTTAGATTGCGGCATTGACAGAGACGCACCGGACGAACACCTGCACACCACTGATTGTACGCAAGATCCATGGTATCCTTCCCGGAGAGTATAACCCTTTTCCACGCCGTATATCTCGCCTTCCTCGCGACCCTCCCCACGATTCGACATCTGACGATACTCGTGGTTGGTCCTCTCACGAGAAGCGCGAAGGAACGAGAGCCTCAAGGATGTGTACATTCACGCGTGAGAGATAAGAAGAGGCTCAGAAATCAGAAAGGAAGGAGTCGAAAGAGAGCGAAGGAGACAGAGAAAGAAATCGCCGCATGAAATGGAACGGCCAATAATGGCGAACGTAGGGAGGAACGTAGAGAAGGAAAAAGAGAGAATAAGCGACATCGCCACGCACGAAGCGGAAACGCACGCACTGCGCGCTACGAAATACGCGGTTACTCCGTTTGTTGTTGATAGAAAAAGGAAAAAGGTATCAACATCAGAAAGAGATAGCTCGACAAAACAAAGGGAGAAACGAGGCCGAGCGAACGAGAGAGAGAGAGAGAGAGAGAGAGAGAGAGAGAGAGGCGTGTAAGAGATGGAGAACATGACGAGGACGGACGACGGCGGCGAGCGAGCGACTTGGACTGCAATGAATCGAAGAAGGACGACGAGATTGGGTTATGTTGGAGGCGCCGTGATTCAACCGAACGCGCAGGTGTGCCACAGACTGGCCGGCGCCTCTCTGGAATGCAGGCCTTCCCCCTTTCGCCCCTGTTCCCCGTCGGTCAGGCAGTCGGGCTTGGTCCCTCCGTGCTGTTTCTCCGGTATCCCCCCACCCCGGCTCCTCTCCACGTACAGAACCCCCAACGGGCCCCCTTCATGGTACCGCGACCCATCCACCACCACCACCACCATCATCACCACCATCGCCAATTACAGCACGCAAGCGCAAGTGCGAGCGCATGGGCGGGCGAGCGTGCTTAACATTTGGTATGTGTGTATGTGTACGTGTGAAATGTATGTATGCGCCTCGACGACGCTACGTCACGTCCTCTCACGGCAATCAGTGCAGCTGGCCACCAACGCGTTCCCACGGGGCCAAACCGACCAGGCCGGCTAGCTTCGGTCACCTTTGCGCGAACGCGCCTCTTACCTGTCCCTCACTTTTTCTCTTTTTCTTGATCTTTCTCCCGTTGCTCCTCTCGTGCGTCCGTTTCTCTTCCTTCGAGCCGTTCGCCTTCTCCTTTTTCTTTTCTTTTTCTGCGTTCTCTCGTCCCGCCCGCCCCCTCCCTTTGTATTTTCTTTACTCCATGAAGATTACCCTATGCCCACGAACGATATTTTCAATACCTTCGGAAATCGATACGGTGTACTTGGAAGTAGCGCGTGAAGCAGGAAGTCTCAAAAAAATTTGGAAATTTGGAAATTTATTAAAGTAAAACCAACCGTGAAAACAGAAATTGCCTTATAAATAGAGCTACCATAAAATATTCGCCGTGAATTGGTAACTAGAGGTTGTCTAACTACTTCACGATATAAAATTTGTTGCGTGTTGATGCGAAAATTAATTTCGCGTTTAGAATAATTATAGCGATTGGAAAGTACGGATTTCAAAGAAAAAAAAAAAGAAGAAAAAACCTTGGAAACAGAAAAACTTTTGTAGTTGACGCTGTTACATCAGATAGAAAGCGGTGTCAAATAACTCTCATGGGTGGCTGGTGCGTTTCTGGATTTTTTTTTACGCAACTCGCCTAATTTTAAAAACAAGTATAAAAGCCTCCGCAACTCGTTGTCGAGAATTATGGTGACAGGGGTTACGTAGGGGAGGCTTCCGTAATCAGTGAAGATGTAATCATAATTTAATCTTTACGATCGACAAGTTTTAGTATAAAACAATGGTCGCTTTCATGGCTTCAAAGCTTTTCCTAAAAGCTACATATAAATAATATACAGAGTTATATTTCTTCTCACGTTTCTAATTCTTTTTCATTTTGATTAAAACCAAACGAGAAAAAATTAAGCAAGTAAGGTCATATTCGGAGCAGGTGTCTTATTTCTACGGTATTCCAAAACGACTTTACCCATACGTATTGTAGAACATGCCTCCATTATCCATCTGCAGTTGCCGGTTTAACGGTGCCTGTTGAAAACCCCATTCCGTTTCGGCTAGTACCACACACAGTGCTTTGCACAGGACAAAGTAGCCGAGTTTCCATGACAATACTCTCGTCTTCCCCACATTCGAGGGCACCTGAAAAATACCAGATGGATCTCGTATTTATAACGAAGATGGTGGAACAGGATGGTGTAGAGGCCTCGGAGAACGAAACTCAAAATTCGCCGGGATTACTCGATATAGCTTTATCCCGTCAAATATGCAAGAAATTTTTTTCTATTTTGCAATGATCTCTTTCACGATTTCTTTTTCGAGCTTCATTGGAATAAATTCGTAATAAATATGTAAAAGGACGTATTTTAAAAATCACGTAATATGTGATAGTTTTTCATGACAATTTTAATAAACATTTTTTTATGATGATGACATCTATATGAGTAAAATATGAAGGAATTTTATAAAAGATAATATCATCATAAATATAATTATACTTAAAATTGTTAATTTTTTTTTTGGTTACATGGCACAATTGAGAATATAATTCCTTAAGAATGATTAAAGCTTGTTTTGTATATATACACAATAACGTAATACAATAATAATAATTTGACATTTTCCATTTTGTTCAGCATTTTTTCACGTGTAGGCACGACATGGAATTCCAAATGTTCTCCAAAATTCCCAAATGTTTGAAAGTTATAAAATAAACAGGTAACACTGATATTATTTCAAGTGAGCGTTTTAATTCGCATAACGACGAAAATGATGAAAGCAAACGACAAGATGCACCTCAAGAACTGTATAAAAAAAAATGCTTCTCATCCTATTAATTCGTCGTCTGTGTGTGTGTGTATATTGCCACTCGTTGCAGTATTAAAATATCAGAGAATTCTGGGTATTTTAAAAACGGATGACGAGGTAATATTTTTGCAGCGCGAACGGTTTGAACAGCTGCGCAAATAGTGAATCCACGCGCTTCCTCGGCCCGTGATTTCTGTCTCCGGCTCACGTTTCGCTTTGCAATTTTATTGCCGATTTTATTGAGAAAGCAAACATTCAAATACTGTCATGATAATTTCAAATTGATCGCTTGCCAAATTGATATGCATTTTATATTAACACGTGGAATGACAAATATTCGCATACATAATTTACAAAAAATAATAGAACATCGACAACATTATCATTCCTACAATCTATTAAAATTTTAATTTTTAATTATATAATATATATAAAAACACATATTTAGAACATATTTTTTTTATTTACATAATACTTTCAAGTACTGATTTCTAAATGCAAATGATATTTCGAGTATGAACTGACTTTGGAAAATATTTTTTTGTAGATTAGAACGAAGTATAGAAGATAATGATAAATATAACAATTCAGTTGGAGAGATCATTCTTATAAACTCGTGATAATTTTTTTCAGAGGGTTACTATAGCTTTCTATGTCTCGTATGTATAGGTATTTGGTGTTACAAATGTACTACCGATTCGAATATAACACAATGGGAGATCGACATAATGACCATGTATAATGGCCATGTCTCGAACAAATCGCAATCGAGAGCAGCAGTGTACACGCGTCATATCAGTTACAAATGACTTGTGTTGCTGCATTTATATGACTGCATTGTCTTATTCACTCTGGATATGAATGCACTCACAAATACTGATACTTTACGAATATATCACGCATACCGAGAGTCATAGTAATAAGAATGTACTGAATCAGTAATAAATGTTCAAATTAGATAGTGCTACTGCTATTGAAATAATCGTTATCTTAATTTCGAAATAAAGATTTGAGGTAAAACAAAAATGAATTGGGAGAAACAAGGATAGGTAAGAGTGGAGTATCTCGAATTTACCAGGTACATATATCCTTGTCACACGAATGTGGCAATATATACCTAAGAATGTAGATACAAAAAAGAATAAAACAAATAAAATGTGTGCATATTTATTGTTTTTAGTTCTCTCTTAGTTCTCTATTTTTTTTTTCCTTCCATCTGACAACTTTGATTTTTAGACTTCTACTTCAGTCTTTTCATTCTGTCAAATCCTTCAGTGAAGAGAGTTCGTATCTTCCTTCGAGGCATTACCTTATTGAGATCTGATGGCAATCAGCATCATAATATTCCACCCGCAAATAGAAATTAGGATGACGAATAGAGAAGATAATGGGAAAGAGATAATGAGAAGAAAAAAGCAAGATGAGGATTAAAACGAGGAAAAGAGCGCGCCAGACGTGCGCCAAGCGTGAGCGTATAGTTATAGCCTCTCCCTCTTTCTCTCTCACTCACTCTCTGCCAGTCCCCCTGTCCTCCGTGCCTCTTCCTGATACGATGTTAGTCTTGTAGGCAGCCGGGGATCAGGAGAGTCGCCCCACAGCTAACACGTGCAAGGCGCACGTGCACTTCGAGAGAGAGACCGACCACTCTAGCCGCTGGCGCACAATCATCGGATGCCAAGATACACTCCACGGAATAATTTTCGATGGGGCACTCCCATGTCTTCCTTCTTCTCTCTCTCTCTCTCTCTCTCTCTCTCTCTCTCTCTCTCTCTCCTCTTCTTTTTCTCCTTCTTTAGTCGGGCAAAATCGAAGAAAGATTCGCCGCAAAGGCGAGCCAGTATTGTACTTAATATCACCTCGTCGTTTGAAGCGACCGCGATAATCGTCTAAAAATATCACGCAATCTCATCTTTTCTTTTCAAAGATGTAGAATTAAGGAGAGCTTTTACAAAAATGTTTTTGCAAAATCTAAAATAATTCACAATTTTGTATTGTATGCGAAATGTGTTTGCTGTGTCATCGTGTCATATCGCCTAAGTTAACAAATTGATGACAGGAAGAGTACTACGCAACATGTTTCAGACGGAAGAAATCTTAAGAGATCAGTTTATCATATCAGTTCTTACATTATCAAAGTGCTTTCTGCCGTCGTCTCTGTCTCGATGAATTTGCTTACATTATAACTGGAGAGAAAATTGTTCCTATTTATCTAATCTTATTTAAGTCGTCCCGATTGATCTACACTCAAGATAATTATGTTTTGATCAGAGTAAACAGTGTGTTTGAGTTCGATTTTACTCGCAGCTGCACTAACAATTACGCATGTACTATATATATAAATTGACGAATCGTGAATTAATTAAAATTAATCAAAACGTTATAATCAAACTATATATTTAAATTTATTAACATGTACATTTTATTTCATAAAATTCATGTAATAAATTCTCTTGTCACTTTTGCATAGATACTATTCTTCTTCCCACTCACAGTTTACACTGCAAACCAATATCCATGATCATTCGAACATGTACGGGACGATACGACATAACGGAAAAAGCGATTGATATTAGCATGCTAAAGCGCAGAGTGGATTAAATATGCCGCGTTGCGCATTTTAAAATTACCTGTGCGAAATTCAAACTCTTTGATCTCATCAAACAATTCGCCAACAAATTACATATGAATAAATAACGAACAGAATTGTAAGTTATGAATCATAATATACTGGATTTTTTAAATTTAATAACATTTTTTGGATTTAATAATTGTGCAGAATAACATTCTGCATGACAATTCTGATGATCTGCACACACACACACACACACACACACACACACACACACACACACACACACACACACACACACACACACACACACACACACACATTCAGATCATTTATTAATTTTGTATGATTGTATGATAAATTGCAAATTATGAGTCATAAATAATAGCATCTGGTTTTAGGCACTGTGGAGAAACATTATTAAAAACGTTAAACATAAGATATTGCTATATTTTATTGTATAAAATATAGACAATATCTTATGTTTAATGTTTTTAATAATAATTTTTACTTATGTTCATTGTCAGGTAATTTTTATTTTGAATTTTTATTTCCAAAATTTATTATTTATGTCATAAGCATATCTAGAGTTTTTTTTTGGAGGAGAAGGTTATCAATTCTGTTAACATATAAACAATAATTTTTTTGTGCCAATGAATTATTTTCTTTGGAGCTTTTAAAGCTTAGGGAATATCGTACCTGATTTTGAATGAGAAAAAATCTTAGGTTTTTGTAAATATTAGATTTTTTGTAAATCGTAACTTTAACTTTACTTAAATTTTTTTTTAATTTCATTTCAGAAGGAGGAGAGGAGATTTGAATCTTCCATCCCCTCTCCTCCTTCTTCTAAGTCGCCCATAGTTCCTAATGTTTCCTCATTGTACGCAGGGCCTGACGCTAGCTTAAAGATTAACTCGGACTGCGCCAGCTTTCCTCATGATTTTCCACATGGTGTACGCACGGCGCGGCGCGGCGCTCCATAAATTTATTCGTAAGAGTGTACGACGTGTGTGCGTGTGTGCGTGCGTGCGTGCGTGTGTGTGTGTGTGTGTGTGTGTGTGTGTGTGTGTGTGTGTGTGTGTGTGTGCGTGTGCGCGCGCGCGCTCACACGGTCCTGCGCGCGCACACGCGCGCGCAAGGTAAGCCTGAGTACCTACCTACCACCTATACAGGCCATTTCACGAACGGATGCGGCGCGGCAGCAGGAAGCGCATGATTACGTTCGGCTCACCTCGGATTTACATTCTCAGCGTTGCGTGTGCGGCAGCTGTGCAGGAGATACTCCACCGATTTACTCCATCGGTCGCACAGTCCTCGCACAGTCGTTTTGTTGTCCCGATTTCGAAAAGGAATAAAACGAGACGAGACGCTAATTATAGGCATACCGCTTCTTTCATGCGACAGCGCACTTGGCTCCGCGAAGTCACGTGGGCTATTGATAAATTTTATTCGACATAACGATATATGTTTCTGGAAAAGCGCGGTGAAGTTACCGAGATAACTTTCATATCTTTAACCTCGAAAGACTTAGAGGGATTTGTTATTGTTTTACCATTAAAGAAATTTCAGCATTTCCTTAATCAATAAATGTATTTTTAAAATTGTCAAAATATTTAAATAATAACATAAAAATAATATTAAAAATATTTAATTTATACAAATATATTATTTTGCATAACTATTCAATTTTTTTATAATAGATACAATATAAATCCTAATTTATGATTTAGAATCCTAAAATTTAGAACGTAAGATTTTTATTTTCCCATAACATTTCATTAAAATAGAACTTTAATAGAGAATATAAAATTTTTTATATTTTAATTAAATAAAAATCAAGAATATTTTTTTATGAAATATACGCTCTGATTCTTGTTATGTAATATTTATATTAGATTATGTAAATGTAACATTTATTCATTCGACGTGGATTACGTAGGATTTATCGTAGGTTGGTAGAGCAAACATAACTGAGCAATTTCTCAAGATTGGTTCTCCTATCGGCGATAATCTCTCTTATCAAATATGTGGAAATGACTCAAGAACACGATGTCGAACGTAGATAATCGTGCTCGATTCAATCTAGACCTAGTTATATGCCGATGGACTTTTAAGTACATTTAAACCGAAAGTATCCTGATAAACCTTGAGAAACCACGCGTTATCACGCAGACGATAGGGTTTGCGTAAACAAATGTGAAACTCAAGTGCAAAATGAGTGCAGCCGAACGGACTGTCAGTTGATCGATTAACTTCCTAATCGAATCACTTCCTTCGATCATTCATACAACTTATACCGAGGCCAATTTTTATCGCCTGAAATTTTTGATTAATAATTTATAAAGCTATCTTTCGCTGTTGGTCAAAATACGCATGTCGCATAACGCATAACAATACCAATATTGCATCGCAAAGTTTCTATACAAAAATAATACAATAGTGATTGAATAATATCGCGTAGTCGTTAGTTTTACACTGAAAGTATTTCGCACTTTTTCTGTAACGATGCCGATTTCGCATTTTCGCAACAAAGTTACATTTATATTATCATTACACTTACTACTATTTTCTCCGAGTGTAAATACATTTGTAAATTTCCGTACAATCGAATCGAAACGTGACTGTGCGGAAATTTCAATACAATGTCGTAGAATGATAATGTCGACAGACTAATCTCACTTTGTAATGTTACGTTAGCCGTGGACTAACGTTTCCTGTGTAATTGAGCGGTCTCGCCGGTGATACGGCGCCAAAGAGGTAAACATCGGATAGTCCCCGGGGCCGAGGGATCTCAATGGAAAGTATCAGTAAATTCTCTCGCGTATACATGATAACGTGCCGCGGCGGGTTTCCTCAGTTTATTTATTCCCGGGTCAAGGGAACTCTGTTTCTTAAACACCGAGGTCAAGGAGTCAATGAGATCCGGTTGCTCAGGTATGTAACCGCACAAGTGTCTGCCGGCCGAGTCTCACGGGCGTCTCGCGTTTGGTTTTGTTCCCTGTAATTTTCCACAGGATTATTTCTCGTGCGTTCCTCCTCTTCCTCCTTCGAGATAGAGAAACAGAGATAGAGCTAGAAATAGATAAATAGAGAAAAGGAGAAGGAGGAAGCGAGCGAGCGAGCGAGAGCGAGCGAGAGAGAGAGAGAGAGAGAGAGAGAGAGAGAGAGAGAGAGAGAGAGAGAGAGAGAGACTTCATCAACAACACGTCGGGAAATTATGTGAGAAATGTGTCGTCGCCATTCTGTAACGATCGTTACTCAGATAATTTCCATGAACAGCTATCTTTTTTTGCACGTCGCCAATAGGTGTGACTCGGCTTTTTTTATTCTTATCATCACTTTTTTATTCTTATCATCACTGTGAAAGAGAAGGAACATGTATTGGCGAACTGTCAGATACTCTGCGAAAAAGTATTGTATTTTTACTATTCTGAAATTGCACGCGATATTGATTAAATAAATCCATGTGTTATATCTTCCTCGCCGATAATAATAAATAAGCGTACTCATTTTTTTATCTTTGCTTATCGACACACAAAAAAGAATATATTAGCCATACTACTAGCAAACTATTAGGATTGTATGTGTCATACATTGACAAAAGTGTAAAAATTTCATAGATTGTCCTATTATTTTTTTCTAAAAAAATCTTATCTGCGTAAAAATTGAGCACAGTTTTCTGAATAGTTTAAAAATTATTTAATTTTCAAGTTTGCATTGATTCTTATGTAAAGAGAAATCGCGTATTACAACATTACAACAATTCAGGAACTAAGTACTATACTTATAACATATTTTTAACGTATATCTTGTTTTAAATTTGTTAAATAAATATATATAAATATATATAAATATATATAAATATAAAAATAAATATTAAATATATATATTAATAAATATATTTAATATATATAAAAAAATTATTTTTCTATTTCATCACATACGTATAACTTATTTGATATCAATAGTAAACTCAAAATCTGCTTATAAATTATTAGTTATTTTTGTCTCTTACAGTTAATTTTAAAAGGTATTCATACCAAAGTTTTTATCATCCATTGAAAAATTAAAAATTTTTCTTATTAATTATAAATCTTTTCTTTCACGAAAATGTTAAAAACTATGTTATTTTATTTATAGTTTAATTTTTTTCATAAATCAAATGTAATTATTTGATTTTCGAAATTACATTTATCCTTTTAATTACAAATAATTGTATGAATAAAATATAACATATAATCTGATGTGTTTGTGACGTGCCTCCTCTCCCCACACAACCATTTTTAATCCATGATGCGAAAAATTTCAATTTATAATCTCTAATATAAATAAATAAATAAATTTTAAACTTTTAGATAGGAATATGCTGTTCCTGGAGATCTCAATAATTGACGTATCGACGTTCGAACTTTATTAGATCGTTGATTTAAAGGATTTGATGATTCGTGGTCGCTAATGTACACATGTACAGGAGGGAGAGAGAGAGAGAGAGAGAGAGAGAGAGAGAGAGAGAGAGAGAGAAAGGGCGAGAGAATTCTTGGCGTGCAGCTGCGGTGCCGATCGCGTAAATATCTCGCGAGCGGTTGTGTCAATGATTCCGCGCGTCCACCCCGCTGCTCTCAATTGTTTCCACAAGCTGCCCGTTTCCGCGGATGAGTCCCGAGGCGCGCATGTCGACGACGCCTGAAAATTCTACGAAGCGTGTCGCCGCTAGTCCAACTCATTCTCTCTGCCCCTCTCTCTCTCTCTCTCTCTCTTTTTATTACTTTTTCTCCTCCTATCGAGCGGCTGGCGCGGCTACCTCTTCTTTTTTATTTAACCCGTTTGTAACGCCGGACATCAGGCGGGTTCCTGTCTTCAACAACCGGTAACGAGAGTCACAAAACGTACGTGCGAGCACCTAAGCCGAGAGAGCGAGACGGAAGACACAAAATACGATGTAATCACAACGACGCCATCGCCTCAAGCGGGATATTCGCTGGGGAGATTGAGCTGTCCGAGGGACGATATTTGCGTTACGGCCCGAATAAAGGACGAATGTACGAAATAACTTGTGAAAGAGTGTCATAAAGAGAGGCGATCATTTAAAAAAAGAGGATCGCTCATGAATAAAATCCTTTAAGATCCTTCTCTTGCACCAATGTTATTTTGGCTTTAATCTTAATAAAATAAATGCAAATTAAAGCACTTTAGGTGCCACTTTTGCTTTGATACAACAAATTTGAAGTTTTAATTGATTAAAGCCAAATCTTGATTAAAGCCAAAATAACATAGGTGCAAAACGAGGCTTTAAGTGCAACATAATCACAATGCTGTCATTTCGAATAAAATGTCTGAGAGGATTGAACTATTTGAGGTAATTCTTGTCAGGTTTAAATACAGATGATCGAATATATGGTTCTTTAAAGCTATTGTTTTCTGATGGATGCATACAGCAAATAAAATGATGTTAATATCCAGTAACATCAACATAATCCGATTAAAAATTGCATATTGTATTATAGACAAAACATATACAACGTTAAATTATGTCACATTTAAAATTATCATATTTTGATATGGCCTCAGTATTACTTTTGTTCTTATGACTATTGACAACAAAACCATTGTGGACAGTTAACTTTGAGAATTGTCACATTACCTATATAATGCGCTTTATCCGAGGGACGTTCTTAGAACATAAGACATTATTCGGACGTCCTCTGAACATCCTTAGGACGTTCCTTGAAGGTTTGTAGGTATGTAACATATAGTTACATGCTTTCTCTCTAATTTCATAAATATCCATTTTATATAATGTGATATACAAGCATATTTATTTAAATTGTAATGATTTTAGTGGAATTTTGCGACATCAGTGAACAGGAGCGCGTAAATTTATTCGCGCACCATTCGCCGCTGCAAGAAAATTTGAACGGCCGGAATCATGGTATACAGGTTAGCGAACGACCATCGTCGTACATCGGATACATAGAGCCTGGGACGGTGCTGGTCGACCGCCTGTTACGGTATTGGTGGCGACAGTGTCTTCGTAGTAGTGGTAGCCGTGATGGCTAGTGGCTGGCGCCGCCGGACGTTCAACAATAGTCGCATTCCCCTTTCCCGTCTCCCTTTTACACTCCCCTCATGTTCCACCGACGCCGTCAGTCGCACAGTCGTCAAACATCCCGACTACTGATAGCCTCGAATCGGACTTCATATCTGTGCAATTTTTACATGAAATCTAACAGTTCTTTCGTTCACGCGTCAATCTTAATTCGATCACAATTGTTTTCTCTCTTTCTCCGTGATTACGAGTTGGTTATATCGATGTTAATTTCACGTACGGTCATGTATTTTTTTTTTTTATGTAAAGTTTTCTTATAAAGAAATTTTTTTAATTACGAAAAGCGACTGTTTGATTCACGAAACATTCATTCCCATCCTTTTGATTTGTAATCGCGAGTTTATCTAACAATTGATAGATCGACTTATCCGATAATTTTTTAAAACGTTTTAAAATTAGCTTGTTATGTAAAACAATTTTTTTTTTATTTTTATAAATCCTTTTGTACACTGAAATTACGTAACTTTTATTTATCAAAAATATCTGTAACAAAGGAATTTTCTGTAAAATATAGAATTTATATTGGAAATTTGTGTATTGGAATTAAAAAAAAATTCCAAGTGAATTCCGGCTTAATCGAAGAGAGAATTGCGTGACGCTCAAAGCCATCGCTACTCCATTCGGGCAGCGATTGCGCCGTACAAATGCTGGAAGCGTCTGGAGGATAGGCGCGGGGAGCCGGGGTGGGGCAAGGCTATAAAAAGACACAGGTGAGGGGCGGAGGCCAGTCGGCTTCGTTCCGTCAAGCGATCGTGTGCGATTCTGATTAACGGTATACTCAGCGTTCACTCTACGTCGTACGCGACAATCGCGTCAACACGCACTCGGCACCCGGTAGCCGCCGAGGATGATGCGGCTGGTCAGTGAATCGAATAGCAGTGGGTGACCTCTCGCACGTGTGATTCCACACTCGATCAACGAACAGAACTAGGAGAGGCCTGTCATATCACCTCAGCGACGTATCACTTGACGAGGAGAAATCACGAGGAGAGATCTTGCGTGATCCACCCTCCGCTCTTCACGTGCATTCGCGCCTCCTGCGTGTTCGACAGCTCCTGCGATCGATAAGCACACGCGCGGTGAGTGTGTATATGTGTGTGTGTGCGGGTGGCGCGCTGTCGTCGGACGATCACTCAGTGTGCCCGCAGACGGCGCCGAGAGGAAGGAGCGAGCGCCGGATCGATCGGCTCGGTCGCCCGACCAATTTCTGATCGCCGCTGTCTCTGCATGAAGGCGATGGTGGTGAGCCCGGTGAGTGGCAGAGTGCCGCCCAACCATCGCGGCGTTCTCCACAACGGCCTGGGAATCGGCGGCAGGCGCGACCTCGAGGCCGAGGAGATAGCCGCTTATCTGATGAAGCTGCGCTCCCTCGTCCCGGACATGCCGCGTAAACGGAAGCTGTCGAAACTCGAGGTGATCCAGAGGGTGATCGAATACATCTGCTATCTACAGACCGCCCTGGAGGAGACGAACGCCACGCATCAGGACATGAAGACGATGACAACGGCGACGACGACGACGACGACGACGACGGTGGAGGCGGCGACAGTGACAACACAGTCCTCGAGGCAACCTCTGCTGAACGCCGCCACATCGATCGCCGCGACAACCACGACAACATCCGTCGTAACCACGACGGTTGCCGAGCGGTGACCTGCTGATCAGATCCGCTAAGGTATAAGTCGCATCGAAGCCACCCTCCTCACTGGACTAGGTAGATCGCTCTTCGAAGTATCCATCATCAAGCTGATCTACCCTCTTGGCTTGGATCACGGGAGAAGGTGTCGATCGCATCGCGGAAGAGGATAATCAAGGATCATTCGAAGGCGCGTTCTGCAGCCGAAGATGGGATTTTGTATGACGGTGATGGAGAAGGACATTTTGATCAAAGAGCGAGTCCCGCGCGCCGGTTTCTCAAGCTCTACTCTTCCCCCACACACCCCGCAATGGGAAATTGTAAATATATTTGTATATACGCTCATCGCATTCCACATGAGATCTCTTATGGTTATATAAGGACCTGGCACGAATTTTACCCCTTCCCCTGCCCCTCCTTCTGTTTCCCATCTAGAATCTTGTCATTCCGATCGTTTTTTAACCGACCACTCGATCTTCTATCGCAAGACTGGCAGAAATCGGTTTCCCTGCGATTTCTACTTTCGAGATTCCCCGTTTTGCGATGGACTGCGAAAGATGACGTGCGAGTTCCGACTAACGTTGATTTTTTTTTTTTTGAAACTACCTCCGCGCTTAAATCCTCCAAGGACCAGAATCTTACTCTGGTGTGAGATTCTCGAATCTATTGTAAGAAATAGACGATCGTAAGCGGTCATGAAGAGATTCGGATTATAAACAGCTAACTGTAGAGGAGCCGTCGCGATCGTGCAGACTAAGTGTCTTGGTAATAAGCGAGGGATCCTGAGTTAAAATCCAGTCGGTCTCCGTTTATTTTTTCCGAATCTAATAAATATCTTTCACTATATCACATACATATCGCACACGAAAAATCGTAACGTGTACCATACGATTTTCGTATGCGATATCTTTCGAGAATAAGGCCTCTGGTATCGTGTATCACATAATGCGATATCATGCGTTAAATGAAAACGTGCGCACGCGTTTGAGCACAACGAACGCTCGTTATGTTCAAGTCATTACGTAGCGCCCCGCCCAATTTCGCCGATCGATCGCCTTTTCTTGCGGAAGTCCTCTCCTCCTCCTGGAAAACACACCTCGTTGTGTCGTGTCGCATCGTATCGCATGTCGCACGCGCGTCCATCGAATTCGCAGTCGTAGACAGCGAAAGAAATACGCTTTTTTTTTCGAGGGAATCGAAACAAGTTTGCGTGACAGTCGGCGAATTTGGATTTCAATGCCGGAGATGTAGCATGACGATGACGATGATTGCATCGATTCGTACGAAATCGAACTCGCCGAGATTATATCGATTTTTGGCAAGGTCCAGTTTATTTTCTATTAAAATTTCACATTTCTAGTATTCCTAATTATTGTATAGTTATCACCGTCGTTGTTTAGCCTCTTATGTTGTAATCACAGTTGCCACTTTCACGTCGATGCTCCATCGAAAATTTGATTTCCAAAAAAAAAAATTCTTGATTTATATACTTGTATAATTTATATAATTGTAAATGCGGATAAGTGGAAAAAAGTGGAAAAAAGTGTTGTAATATTTTGCTACGTCACATACTTAATATCTCATTGAACATTTAAAACTTTATCGAACTTACCTTGAAACTGTGTGTGTATGTGTGTATGTGTGTGTGTGTGTGGGGGGGGGGTGTTTTTTATATTTTACTATGTTTTTTCTTTAAAGAAATCATCAAAATTCAAAGTGAGAATTTTTGGCGTTTGTCGAAATGCCGGAAATTCATCTGTCATAGATTTCTGGACGAGCAGAGGCAACTGTGATTTGTAATTTAGAAAGTACTCCTCGCCTTCTCAACCCGCGTAAATATTGTATATTTGCAAAGACTGAAGGGCTGTAAGTACATCAATACGCGGGCGTACTGCACTCGTACACTCGAAATAAATTTAAACTGTGTCTATAAATTAGTTCCGTACATTTCTTTGTATTCTTGAAATGCCGTACCTCCGTTGCTTCTCAATGGCCTATCCTACCGATCACATACGCACATAAATTGAGTAAATAGAAGTTAAATCATAATTTCTTAAAATCTATATTTTTATGAAATTAAATAATAAAATTATTAATATCAATAATCAATAAAAAATGGAAAAAGAATGCTCAAAGTCACAAAAGCTAAATTTGAATTCATCGAAAGAGCTAAGAAACATTTCTTCTCAATTTTGAAACATCTCACGTATATTCACACATTTAATATAGAAATTTGTACAAAAAATTTATTATATACTCGTTACTTTATTATGGAAATGAAATATTTCGTTATCCTGAAAATTTAATAAGCGAAAAGAGTGATTAAATATTATATTTAACTTTTCATATTAAATATTAAAATTTATCAATGAATATATAATAGATATAAATTTATTATAACTCGTAAAATATGAAGATATTTTATTTATATTTTATTTTTTTATATTTTTTAAAAAAAGAATTAAACTTAAAATATAGAGACGTTTGAATTTAGCAACGTGTTTTTCACATCATCTAGGAAAAATCTGCGAGGATTCGACGATATCGGGAATGGAAGCCAGATGGTACAAAGAATGGAGGGACAGGAAGATTAAATAGGCGCACGTGTGCGCAACAATCTATGCACACGTGCGAGGAGGAGTGTCGATCGTTCGCCATCGCCATCAGACTTGTCAGAAAGCGAGGGATGTATAAGGGCGACACATCGTTCCGGCAGGGTGTAGGAGTTCGCAAAGTCCGTATTGATCGTCTTCTGACGCGGGTCACGTGCGCGTTCCTGGGAACGCTCGATCCGGGTTTTACCCATGGGAACCGATTCCAACCCCATGTCCCTTGATGTTCTCTTTCTCTCTCTCTCTCTCTCTCTCTCTCTCTCTCTCTCTCTCTCATCCCCTTCCTACCTCTTCCTTGGATGCTCGTGTCCGCTCTTCATTCCCCTATTTCAGCGAGACAGCGAGTGAACGAGAGGATGCATTACCCCTCGGAGAATTTGGACGATTCTCTAAGACACCCCCCCCAACACACACACACACACACACACACACACACACACACACACACACACACACACACACACACACACACACACACACACACACACACACACATTCAACATGCTTAAATATATCAATTCTTCATTTTGAGATATTGCCTTTGAGCACAATGTAATTTCTTATATTCTATATAATATAAAAAAATATTTAAGTTGGAAAAAGAGACGTCAAACTGCAAAATTTAAAAATAAGAATAGAATTATCATAAAGCGCAATATTTGTGAATGATTATTTTACTTACTAAAATATTATTTGTCAATAATCTGGTAAAAATCAATGTTTTTGCATCTCGGAATTCTCGCGATTATATTTTCATTCTATCTGACTATGTAATGATATTACAAGTAACGTGTTACTATTCAACATACATTCTCTCTCCCTCTCTCTGTGTATGTGTATATATATCGTGTATATATATCGTGTGTATATACGCGATCATATATATTTTATATCAGATAAATGAAAAACAAGATAGTAACAAAATAGTAAATATATCAAACGAAATAAATATTTGTTTCAATTTCAAATCAGATAGATTTTTAGATATTTATAATAGTAGTTGTGAAATAGTAATTTATAATAGTAGTTGTGTAGAGGGTGAAAAATCTTTCTTTGAACGCGTAGTGGAATACTCGGTAACAACTGTCAGCTGATTGCGAATAGCACGCTGATAATTAAAATGAAGGCTGATTCATTACCGGAATCATCTTCCTTCTTTGTCTCATCACGTATGATCATCAAAACGAAGCATCGCGCATCCATCATCTCTCTGGAGTACCGGTCGTGGGAATTCGAGAGAATACATGTATATATGTATATTGTAAATACGTATATATGTGTATCATTGTATTGTTGACGTGTTATTCTAAATACGTTATTTGCGATAAATATCATCACATGCCTCGGTAATCGAAGGGATAAGATGCCTGCCCTCAATGTGAACAGCGTCCATCCTTGTTTTTTTTTTACTGCTCGAAACAATTTCAATATCTCACATTCAATATCTCACCACCAAATTTTGTTCAAATTTATACTTACATAAAAATGAATATTAATATCTTTTTCCAATAATTATACATTCTTCATTCATGATTCATTTAGTTTTATAAGTCCAAATTACATACAAGACCCAATACCCAATAATATAATAAATAAAAGATAGAGAAAAATTAAAAACTACAAAAAAAAATAATTATATATGACTTATATAATTATATATATTATATATCTAGAGAAAAAAATCGATGTTAGCTATTTTTCTCTCATAAGTATAAAGATATAAGTATAAAGGAGACGGTATACATTAATGTTTGAGGTAATTATGACATTGATTTAACATTAATATTTGAAATAAACAGTTATTTCTAAATTATAAACTATAATTTGTACATATTATTAGGTATTATTATTACATACTAATAAGTTTTGTATAGGATTATAAAGCTATTACTATCATTATGAAACGTCACTTATAATTGAGCAAGAGCACATTAAATCTGTTATCGATAATAACATAATATTCTAAAGATACGAAAATTCAAATATTTTTGTGACAAATGTCCACGAGGTATTAAAAAATTGTAAACTGTCTTTGCGATGTTTGAAAATCTTTATAGATACTTAATATAAGTACTTAGATTTTGGGATACAATTGTTTCTTTTAATCGATTTACTACTCCATGAAAATAATTAAGTCACATCGATTAAATAAGCACAGATTATAATTTTCTGTGATTATTAATTATTTATCAGGTTTAAATTTAAATTATATATATATATTTTGGCAAATACATAGGTAATAACTCTCTTTCAGAAAGATATTTTCATATTCATATATAATTCTTTTAGATACCATGAATACTGTTAATATAATTCCATTTAAGAGTTTACGAATGAATGACATATGAATAAACAATAATAAAAACGTAGTCAATCTTTAACTGATTTTTCTAAATTATTCTTATACATAATTACTTATATATAATCATATTTTAAATAGATCTGGCTTTAAATATTGTTGCAAGTCGTCACTGAAAACTAAAAGTTTCGATACAATATTGAGAGTTTCAATTTCTAATAATAAGTGAGAAAAAAAATCAAATTAAAAATATCAAATATTAAAATTTTTAAAATATTAAAATTTTAAATATTAATATTTGAATTAATATTTTAAAATATTAAAATTTTTCTATAAATGATGAACTTGAAATTATGATTGTGGAATATTGGAAATTATGACTATGGAAAAATGATACCAGTAATATCATATGATACCAGTTATGAATAAAACGATAAGAATATTGTAAACTCTTGGATTATGTCAAAATGACTCGTTAATGAGGTATAACAAGTATAAAGAAAACTGTGTATTCTTTCGTTCGTTCTTCTCACTCTGAAAATTCTAATTAACATTAACCAAATTTGCATTTTTTTCACTCGTGCGGCTTGTATCGGATCATTTATCTCATATACGAGAGATAAGTCCGTATTTAATTAACTTTCCTTCACAATATCAAGCAGTACCGTAAGATGCTCACATAATAAAATCATTCAGTTTATATTTTGTTTCGAATTATGCCAATATATTATCAAGGTAACAGAGAAAGAAGTGCCTTTACTAGACTTGAGTAGTCAGATATTTTTTGATCGAGTCTTTTTCTCGAGCGAGCCATGCGGCGTTCAATCTAATGGACTCCACGCACTGCTGTACCGTTCTTTCGGTGCCTGGAGTTGGATGATTTTCAAAGAAGCTCTCCACATCTTTGGCTTGTTCTTCACTGACAAAGTTTTCCGTAGTGAACTTAACCAACCGTGCCAATAAAAAGCCGCCCTCATAACGATCTAACAGAGTCTTCCATTTCTCCTTGAAGAAATTCCATGCCATGAGACGTCCTTTGTAGGACAAACCTACAGACATAATGGCAAATACCGTATCTTGAGCACGGACTTCCTCACTCATAGCAAAATCTAGAACCTTTCTTAGCAAAGCTTCATCTTTGATTGCACCAAGAGCTCGTAAAATTCGTTCTTTCTCCTCTTGAAGATCGGCCTCTTTGTATAGTTTTATCATAGTCTCGTAAGTGTTAGCATCACCTACAGAAAGCACAGCTCGATAAACTGGACTACGCAAATCAGCAGCGAGCGTCGTTGTGCCGTTCACATGTAGCTCGAATCTTCTTTTCGCTTCCTCGATAGTATCTTGATCGTTTAAAGCTGCCATGCGGCCTAGCACAAGAGATCTAAGTAACGTGTTTAAATGACTTTCATTCGGCTTGGGATCCCAACCTAATCTGGCATTAACATCGTGAAATAATTTACGTCCGAACGCTTTGAAAGAATCTTCAAAGTCTAAGTGCGAAATGAGAATGCCAATTTTGCTTAGAATATTCACTATATTGGACCAAACGGTATAATTGTCCTCATGTAGAAATGCCTGCGTTAATTCGAGCACTTCTACAGTGGATGCGTAACCAGCTTGTACCATTGCAAAGAGATCATCTAATAAACCTAATCTGTCCAAAGGAGGTAACGTGTGATTCTTAATTGCGGGTAACAAAAGTGACAGAGCAGACTGGCTGTAACGAGTTCGATAGAAGCCAATCGTACCAGGATTGATCTTCAACCATGTGCCCTCAGGAACATCTTTAATAACAAATTCCTTGGTTTTCGCGTCTAATACATCGTCGAATATAGTTTTATTCGGATCTTGTGAAGAGCTCACGCTTATCGGTATAAGCCATGAGTCCACATTATTATCTACCGATCCGTCGGCCAGAAATCTCTCTTGAGATAAGGATAAGATCCTATCGTTGCCTTCTTGACGATAGTCGACTTTAACGACGGGGAAACCTTGTCTCTTGGTCCATGATGACATCACTCTACGAACTGCTTTATTACTGGCTTCCTCTAAGGCGGCCCAAAGATCCTCGGTCTCCGCATTGGCATAGCTATGTCTCTTTAGATATAGATTCATACCCTTTCTAAAATCATCATCACCTATATATGCATGCAACATACGAATCACAGAAGCACCTTTGTGATACGATATGTCGTCGAAGATTTCATCGATCTCTGATGGATGACCGACCGGTACTTCAATCGGATGACTGTTCTTCAAAGCATCCAATTCTAATGCCCGGATGTACGTATCCGTCACAAATTGCGTCCAGATATCATATTCTGGGAACAAATGCGCGACGCAGAGAAACTCGACAAATGACGCGTAGCCTTCATTTAGCCATAGATGCGTCCACCATTCCATTGTCACAAGATTACCGAACCATTGATGTGCCAACTCGTGTGCTACTATCAATGCAATCCACTGTTTGCGCACTGCCGATGTATTCTGTGGATCCACAAGCAGACAGGTTTCGCGATACGTTACAAGTCCCCAATTTTCCATAGCGCCGGATGAAAAATCGGCAATCGCTATGAGATCGATCTTCGGCAGAGGATACGCGATACCAAAATAAGTCTTATAATAAGGCAGCACCTTGGTAGCTACTTCCAAAGCAAATTGGCCTTGTTCCTTCTTGGATTTGGGCACATAAACTCGAACCAACACACCGTCACTCGACATGTCTTCTATGTAGTCAAAAACGCCCACTACTACAGCCACTAAATATGTTGACATAATAGGCGTTCTTTCAAAAGTCAAGGTCTCGTAATTGCCATTTGTAACTTTGTTTTTCACGGGCTGAAAATAAAAACAAATGGTTATATACATATATACATTTTTTAAAATATTATATATGTACATATGTATTAAACATAAAAAAAGAAACATTTATTTAATACAAATATATCTATTTAATATAAATAGAATCAGAAAATAAGAAAAAAGAAAAAATGAAAACAAGTAATACAGATGCCGGGCGCTGCTTACCATATTGGAAAGTGCTGTAAGACCGATTGGTACTTTCAGTGTAATGTCAAATGTGGCTTTCAATGCTGGTTCATCCCAGCAGGGAAAGCAACGTCTAGCATCTGTTGGCTCAAACTGGGTAACCGCCGCATGTTCAATTGTACCATTCTCTCTGAAATAAGAAAAAAAATGTTACGTTTACCATATCCAATATGGAATATCTAAAATGAAATTGTGAAATATATATGAAAGTTGGAAAATTATTCATTCCAACATGGAAAGAACTTTCGCACTAATATGAAACACAAATAAATTATAGTAATTATCATTTTGCCTTTAAAAGATATATATAAATACATAGTTGAAATATTAATTTTGTTTATCCATATATTATTATGTATTATGTATTATTTTCAAATGTTAAAATTAATAACTAAAATACATGTAAAACATTCTTTTTTCTTAAACAGATAGAGACAAATTTATGATTCTTCTTCCTATATTGACAAATTATATCTAAATATATGATAACAGTAGCTCCATATGTGATCAAGTCATAATATTGATAGATTCTAGATTTATCCCTAATTCTTATTCTAGATATACGAGTTGATTTTTTAAAAGTATTATTAATATTGTGCTTTCCAGATGGCAATAAGTCTAAAAATACTGACAGATAAAAAAAATATAAATGCAACTTTAACAGTCCTTATGTTTATAACATTATACTATAAAAGGAAAAAGGAAATCATTGCACTATACTTTTAGTGCAAATATTTAAATTATTTATTATATTAATTATATTTAAAATATTTTTTTCATAAAAAAGCTATCAATGTTAAGAAAATTTGATATGGTATATTAAAGAAAAAATATATTCTTACCCAGTATATTTGCTCCTATAAAAGCCTTTCATTTTATCATTAATCTCACCCACGAATTCTATATTCAGATATCCACTTTTACCAGATGGCAAAGCTTCAGAAAACATTAAGGTGGCTGTTTCTTCTGATGCTGATAGTTCAATTTTCTTAGCAGTAATGATTTTATCATCATTTCCATTAAAAGTTGCATTTTTTATGTTAATTTCCAAAGAATTCAAAACAATGGTATCTGTTGGAGATATCACCTATTTCCAGAAAAAAAAAAAAGATTGTCATTATTATCATTGGAAAGAAAAATTATAATAATCATACTTTGCAAAATTATTAAAAATATAAAAACAAAATTTATAAGTGAATCGTATACAATTATCTCATATCAAAATGATTTTCCATTACGATTTCATTCGCAAATACAATGCCATTGTTGAAAAAAATAATAGATAACATCTGCAAATATGAGCGGAAATAAAACGCGAGTCACTGCGGAATTAACCAGCAGATTGTCGAAAGGATTAGAACCATAATTACCGGTAATTACGAGATAAGGCATCCGCGTTTTAATATTTGCCAATTAAATTTCAAACCTAATGCTATTCAAACAGCACGCTAAATAATTTCTTGGTTATGTTTCCCATATGGTTAGTGGCCGCTTTATTCGCCTTCTCATTTTCGACATATTTTTTTTTTTTTTTTTTCCAATATTCAAGGAGAGAACGAAGAAAGACGATGAAGAGAGATCGGGGTCGGACCCGCGGCGGAACTTACGTCGAGGTACACATTCTCCGTGCCGTCGAAGGTGAACGCGGTGAGATTCGGCACCAGGGAGATATCGTAGTGATAAGGACGCACGCACAACGGCAGCCGGCGAAACGGCTTCTTCTCGTCACCGGACATCGCTCCGCGCGGTTTGTTGGCAACTTCGCTCGCTTCGCTGTGTGACGCTTCCGAGCAGTGTGCCACCGTTTCTCACGGTACTCGCTAATGATAGTCGCTACAGCCGCGACGACGAGCCGCTATCGCCGATACTCGCCGATACTCCCTTCCCTTTTTGCTGACTCACAAAGCGACAGCGAGCAACAACGAGCGACGACGAGCGACGGCGCACACCAACACGTGCAACGACGCGCGAGGAACATCGAGGCCAGAACACACGGCCGGAGATGCAGGCGGATATTGATATCGCGCTCCTATGCGCGATTGTCGGCTGCGTTCGGAAAATACAGCCGTTTAACGAGCACGCACGCTTGTCATTGGCTGCGTTCAGCGGAGAGAGAGACCAGCTTTGCCACTGTTACAAGAGTCTTCAATATGATTGGTTTATACATTTTGGAGACTTCCAAACCGAGAAAACCTCTCCGAGAAAAAGTTTACTCGATATAATATAGTATACGTCACGTGTACTATATATTTCTGTGAAGAACTAAAGGCCGGTGCTTAGGAATTTTTTAGTGGAATTTTTCACCTATTAAAAAAAAAAAAAGTGATAAAAAATGACAAGTATTTTTATTATTTATCTTTTTGAGAACTTTCTTGTAATATTTTGTAATGTAATCCGCATAGAAAAGTAGTATAACCATCAGTATGGATACTTCGCGAAAAGATGCGTCGTTGCGCAGGCTATTTTTATTCGGATGAAATTTAACGCGGACAGAAAATATCTATTACTATAATTTAAAAAGTAATTATACTGTTATTACATTATGCTTGCGAAAAGATATTTATTTCTTTATTCGTTCTTGGATTTCCAATTATTAACATGGCGGAATGATCCCTTAATCAAGTTGTGGAGATGAAAGATACCAACACGGAGTGCCTATATTTTATACCGCGCTGGAACTCTATTCCGCCTATTCTAGCTTCTGGCGTGCGCTTCTCGGGTGGACTCGGCTGATTCGCGACTTTCGTTCGGTATGAGGTGGTGGGTAGCGGTATTCGCATAACAATCGGAATAGGTTTCCAACGAGCGCTCCGATCGGTCTCCGATCGCGGATGATCCTCCGAGACTAGTGGCGGTGTGCGCGAGCGCTCATTGTCAGCGAGATAGCGCAGGCCGACGGGGTCGTGAATCTCGTGGAAGAGAAGAAGAGAGAAATACATAGAAAGAAAGAGAGAGAGAGAGAGAGAGAGAGTGAGAGAGAGGAGGGGTGTAAATTGTGTACCGATGTGAACTTGCCCCTCTCCTGGGCCGAAAGAAGCGATCTCGGTGGTGGCAGCGGACTTGGCGTGGTGGTGATATTCTCACGGTGGCGAGAACGACACCGTATAGGACGAACTCATCGCTATCGCCGCCGCTGCCGCCGTCGCCGCCGCCGTTGTCATCGTCATCATCATCATCATCATCATCATCATCATCGACGGGGACAGTGCGGAGGCGGTTTCATGGCGCGAGGCGAGGCGACAGGTACCGCGCGCGTCCCAGCGGAATACGAGACGATCGCGCGAGCGACGTGAGAGAATCGTGTGAGGGAATAGGGAGCACGGCGATCGAGATCGGTCGTGGGGAAAAACACGGCGGCGGCAGCGGCGCGTGCACGCGCACGCACCCGAGAGTGCGTTACCGCCCATATGTGATGTGTCCCGTGCGTGCGAGCGTATGAGTAATCATGTATTGTCAGGACAAGAGTTCGACCGCCTCCAAGAGCAAAGAGGGTAAGTCCGCGGGCGCGGACACCGCTTGGCCGCGCGATCCACTCCGCGATTTCGCGCTCGCCCCCCTCCTCCCCCCCCCGACGAGCGACGTTCCGGCTTCTGGCCGTTTCTTATCGGCTTTTGGCCGCTTTTGTGCGCGCGGGCGAACGAGACGTACATGCATACGTGATATGTATATACATGCATCGCACGTGTGTGTGTGTGTGTGTGTGTGTGTGTGTGTGTGTGTGTGTGTGTGTGTGTGTAGAGATGCGTACGTGTGCAAGCTTGGTGAATGAATAAAGTGAGTGAACGAGAGAAAGAGAGAGAGAGAGAGAGAGAGCGCAAGGTATCGCGTTTACGGATGGCAAAAGAGGGGCGAAACTGCAGTGTGCAACTTAGGAAAGAGAAATCATCGAACGCTTCTCTCGCCCGGCGCGATATCGCCCGATATCTTGATACACTGTTGGCCACGGAGAAGAGGAATGCGCACACTTATCAATTTCGATCTCGCGGCTCTGCGAGATCAGGCTGGCTTTTCAAATCGTGCGACGAGTGTGACGCGATCTTTTGTGTGTCAGCGCGAAGGAATCCACGTCATTTGACAATTGAACATTTCGGCTAGAGATTTGTCCATGGTTATTAGACGCGTAAAACTAATTTATTAGTTCGTCGACCTCTCCACGCTACTACGGTGCATACTTGTATATGCATAACTGTGTTATATTTGTATGTGTATGTGTGTGTGTGTATGTGTGAATGGCATGTTATGTATCGCACACATACGGCAGTTTCTCAAAGTTTTTATCGTATCGGGGTGAGCGTTTCCGTGAATTTGCTTTATTTATGTAGCTTGCTCCAAGAAAATAATAATTGGCTAGTTCAAACAAATTGATAAAACACTTGGAAAGTACATACTTCAGAACACATACTTTTACATTTGAAAGACTACTATCTTCTACATTGATGAATCATCAACAGTCTGGACAGATAAATTCTTTGGTTTGAGTTAAAGCCTTATTTAAGTTTTTTATATTTTATTTTATATATTATTGTTATTTTAATAGGAATACTTTTAATAGGAAAAAATTTTACTTTATTGATAGTTCTTGTTAATTATATCATTAATAAAAAAAAGATCTTTTCCTGACAATTGTGTTGCATAATACATACGTATGATTACATACATATTTTTTATCATATAAATTCTTATCGTGTTAAGTTTCTTGCATTATCATTTTGAATGTTTTATACACACACACACACACCACACACACACACACACACACATCTGACGTAACATAGAGTATGATATCATCATAAATGATCTATTATATCTGAATAACTCTTGGCCTTCTGTTATGATCTCACGCTGTTTAAACTTACACACAAAGTATCAAATTATAGTGGTTTAAATATTATACTTGTTATATACAGGGCCTGTGACAATGCGAGAGAAGAAAGGCGGTGCTCTCAGCAGAGTACAAAAATTAAAAAAACGCCTTAGTCACAGTTTTGGACGACTTTGTAAGTATTTTTTATTTAGATAATTATTTTTATGTAGATAAAATAATTGTCACTAAGATTTAAATATTATTATCCTTTATATATCTAATATTAACAGAGATAATTAATATCTGATAAATGATTATGCAAATTATGATTAAACAATATGACATTTTATGGTCTTAATTAATATAAATAGGTCTTAAAAACATCATGATGTTGAATAAAATAATTTAAGAAGATTAAGTCATTAGTTGTTTGTTAATTAAATAATTATTGCTATAAATATCATACATTTAAATATCATTTATTTTATTACAGCTATATCAAAAGAAGAGGCTGATGATGCAGCAACCAGAGGTCAATTGCCATACAATGGCTATTCTGAGGAGTTCCTAGACCGTTTGGAGCCAAATGGCAATATACCTGCGGACAAAGATCGTCGATATGGTGAGTTTTTGTTTAAAAATATGTGCATCTAATATATATTTCCATTCTTTTGAATAATGAACAAAAGATTTAGTTTACTTTTTATTATAATACAAAATATAAGTTTAATTAATGCCATATACTTTATAAAGCTATTTTAAACTAATTTTTATATGTGTACATATATATACACACACACACACACACATATAAAAAGATTTCACAAAATCATTGGATATTCTCTTTCACTGACAGATTCTATAAAACATTTTAAGACGAAAAATCTAATACAAAAATATTCAGGCTATCATAATTTTTAAATTAAAATTATTTAAAGTTGTCTAATCTGCAAAAAATTCATGCACTCAGATATGGCATTTTACATAGCAGAAGATGTTTTATTGACTCGTACCTACATTCGTTCGTCTGTTCATGACTCATTTGGTTTTAATGTGATAATGATGATAATAATAGTGGCAATGATAGTTTCAATAATTTAATAAATATTTCAATTTGAGTAATATTATTGTTTTGACATTAATCTTTATGTATAATAAATTGAACAATCATGTGTAAATATGACAAAGCTTAAAAGTAATTTTTTTATTATTGTATACAAAATTATATTAATATTTAAAAACTTAGGGTGTCTGCCTTTTGAAAAAAATCTGAAAAATCTGGAATTCTCAGGAAATTTTTTTACAATATTTGAATAGAATTAAATTGAAACAATGTGTAAGTGTCTTCTTTATTATGTGACGTATCGTATTAACAATACGATTCGCGTGAATTTTCCGCAAACCGATTGGTTTTAAATGCTTCCCGTTTAAAAGCTATTACAGCCTTGACATTTCCATATAAAAGTTTTAATTTTAATTTTCATGTTCTACAGAACTTGTCAGAAGAACTTGGAAGAAAAGGGAATTTTGAAACATCCTGTATAATTACATACAAAAAATACAATATTTTATTTTCAAATTTTATAAAAATCAGCAATTTTATGTATCTCTATTACCGTTATTTTAAGAATGTTTTCGGAAATTGGATTGTCATAGAATGGACAGGTGTGGGCGATCACGAGAGAGTGCACCGGCAGCTTTCGGTTTCAAGCGATTCCAAACTTCTCGATGAAGACATACGAGAAGAAGCTAGGGTAATCCTGCGACCCCGACGTCCACCGCGGCCCAAATCTGAGGTTTTCCTTGGTCCAGATCCACCTAGAAGAACCAAAAGATTTTCCGCTTTTGGGGTAAATGAATACATGCATATTCATTTGTACTTATCCTGTAGTAGAGTATATATTAATATCAATTTATATCTTAACAGGGAGATTCGCCGTTCGGAAAATCCGAAGCTTATATAAAATTGGAGCAGTTAGGAGAGGGATCATATGCCACAGTGTTCAAAGGATACAGCCATCTCACTAACCAAGTGGTGGCTCTTAAAGAAATTAGACTGCAAGAGGAGGAAGGAGCTCCGTTTACTGCCATTCGCGAGGCAAGTCTCCTCAAAGAATTAAAACATAGCAATATCGTGACCTTACACGATATCATTCATACTCGCGAAACGCTCACGTTCGTATTTGAATACGTTCACACCGATCTATCGCAATATATGGAGAGGTATGGAAGCGGAAATGGAGGACTGGATCCGCGTAATGTTAAATTATTTCTTTTTCAATTATTAAGAGGACTGGCATACTGTCATCGCAGGTAATCACAAATACATATATAGTATATAATGTCGATGTTCATCTCGATATTCATGGATTAACTTGTTTTACTTTATTTGTTATATTTTAGGAGGATTCTACACAGGGACGTAAAGCCACAGAATTTATTAATCAGCGAGATAGGAGAACTTAAATTAGCAGACTTTGGACTAGCAAGGGCCAAATCCGTGCCATCGCATACATACTCGCACGAAGTTGTGACCTTATGGTATAGACCACCCGACGTTCTTTTAGGTTCCACAGAATATTCCACCTCGCTTGACATGTGGGGAGTAGGTTGCATATTTGTGGAAATGTTGACTGGCGAACCGACATTCCCAGGTGTACGCTGCACGTACGACCAACTCGATAAGATATTTAAGGTGCTAGGCACACCCACCGAGGAGACTTGGCCAGGGGTCACGCATCTGCCCGGGTATAAAGCACACAGACTGATATTTTATCCGCCGCGAAAACTGGGACTCTCGTTTCCTCGGCTTTATGACATTGCCGAGGGCGATAGTATGGCGTCATTGCTATTACAATTGAATCCTGATCAACGGATAGGAGCGGAGGAAGCATTAAGACATCCCTATTTCGCCTCTCTTCCTAGGAAACTATATGAATTACCTGATGGTAAGATGGTTTTTGTAATATCGCACGCAACGCACCATTGAATGTTATTGTAAGATACGTTGTCTCACGTGATACTCTTGATTCTGTTGCAGAAGTGTCGATATTCAGTGTAGAAGGTTGTCACTTGTATACAAACTCGAGGCATGGGTGCACGGATTCGCGTCACACGACTCTTAAGACTTGAGGTTAAATAAACATTAAAGAAGTAAATTATAAGTAAATTCGCAATTTACACGTTAAGTGAAACATTCATTTTCATGAAATTCATACGTCTCACATACACACACACACACACACACACACACACACACACACACACACCACAATTAACACACATACGCACGCACGTACATGCACTACTCCCAGGCGCGTTGTTCGCTCTCTCTCAGGGCTGTTCCATGATTTTCGCCACTGTTTTTTAATCATATGCAATAACAATGTTCTTTTCTTCTTCTTTCCGAGAATATACGTATCGAGTAAATTAATTATTAACGAAAATAAGTCATAAGATAACTCTGGTCAAGGAAACAAGAAAGTAAAGCTTACGGCTACAAGTAAAAAAAAAAAAAGATTATAAGGATTTGCGCACGCTCGATTTAGAAAGCAAACGCACGCACGACCCATCCTCGCACTTCGTCCAAATACTATATTTAGATCGATACCAATCAAAAAAAATAGGTACCATACCGCCGCCCTACGTCTCCCCGATCCCAACCCAAGCCAAGTAGGGCGGATGGTCGCTGGTTAGCAAAACTATTACGAACTAATTATTACTTATCTTAGAAAAATTGTGGAAGACCTGTAGCACTCTATATAAACAAATTTTATTGCTGTTTCAAATACGATTTTGGTGACTAGGACAATTGAGAATATTGATAGATAAAATAGGGAAAACCGTTATTTGAATTAAATTTATCGTTAGATGTGATGATAGCGTTTAAGGTAGGAGTTTAGGGGAGGGGGGGGGGAAAGAACAGTGCGTCAGTATTAGTCAAGTGCCGTAGTCGCCAACATCGCAAGATGCAGTGAGAGAAATTAAGTGAACGCTCATCGTTGATAATACCCGATGGTAGTGATTTAGATGTAAGTGATTAGCATTAGATCATATTCAATATCAATTGAAGTTTATCGACAATGTCGCGACGTAGGGTAAATGATAGCAAATTGAGATACAAAGAGAGAAGTGAGACGTAGCGATTTTAGACTTGTCGAAATTTCATTTGTTCAATTTGCTAATTATTATTGACATTAGCCAAATGGTGCTCGAGCTATAAACTGTGACGTGTTTAATCGATCTCGTACTCGTGATATACTTATTTAACGAGTATCCGTTCGATTTTCTAAAAACTACCAGATAAAATAGCGTTGGTAATAGTAGAAGTAGAGAAACGTAAAGAAAAAAAAAAAAAAGTAATGGCGTTACAGTTCTTCCAAATTTTGTCTAAGCTACAATTGACTATTAACGCGGTAATATTACTCCTTTTCGTAGGTTACATTTATACCGATTTTTCAGCACACTTATTAAAAAAAAAAAAAAAATATATCAACGAGGTGAAAGTAAAAAAAGGAGAGGGAGTTTTGAAAAGATTTGAGAGACGCTATTGCTATTACTACCGATTATTGCGTTTATTTCGGTAGATTGTATATAGAATTACCAGATTCGTATTATCGATGATGCTGAGATAGCTGAATCGAGATAATAAATGTGACTTTGTAATAAATTCAAATGTATGATATTCTAGACCCTGTTTATCCTTAACCCGGCAGTGGTATTACAGGGCTAGGCGAAATATCCTACAAAAAAAAAATTACATTTCAAGTGTAGTTCACAAAATTACATTTCGATACCTATAAACATTTTATAGGAATACAAATTTAAGCTATTCCCTGAACTAAAACGTTACATGCTGTAAAGATTATACTTCGTCTAACAAAAAAAATATTCATTCATAGTGAATTATTTTTGCATTTTATGAGAAAACATGAGTAAGCTATACTAAATACTGCAACAAAACGTAGAAGAACGTATTAGAATTTCGCGCGTGTTGGAATTTCGAAATGTTACATTTTATTTTTATACTCGCACGATATGGAACACATATAAGAAACATTTTCTCTTTCGTTGATATTAAATAAAAAGTATTTTCATTTTTTTTATTTAATGTCTATCGTCAAAAAAACTATTTATAAATAGTTTTAGTTCAGTTGTTCCTTGATATTTTGACATTACTATTGTCGTCATACGAAACATCTATCTATCGTAATTGAATACGTAATGTAAAATTAAGTTTGTTTAGATATATTAAGATTTATCTTTTTTACCCTGCCATTCCTATGAAGAACATTTATAAAATAAGTTATAAGTAGACTGATAATAATCATAAACATAATTTATGTTTTATGGAAGGTATTGAGAGGTCGTAGATTATTTTTAGAAAAAACAGTGCGTCAATTTTTTTATTCTAATGTGAGATTTGTAAATTACCGTTCTATGGATAGTAACATCGGATTTTGTTTTTAGAAAAGGATATTCACGTTTAATATAAAAATGAATTAGTTTACATTGATCTCAATAAATATAAAGAAAATAGAGAAGAAAAAATTAAGTGTACAGTTTTCTTTATGTAATAATTTTTTTCTTCATATACATAGTTTTGGAAGTACGTATAAATATGCTTTTATTTATAATTGCTTTTTGATTCTTAACTTTAAATAAATATATTTACTTTATCATTTTATTTTATGTTACTTTAAGAACTTCTACTTGACTTAGTTCATATTGATCAATGGTTTAATCAGAAACATTAATAACGGGAAAGATTTAATATCTTGAACCAAAACCTTCTTAAAACTCTATAATTCGATGAATCGTTAGATTTTTTTTATTTGATATGAATAAAAAGCTTTGTATTTTTTTGCAAATTATAAGTATCTTGAGATAGTCTATAGTATTTTTTATCATTTAGTCTATAAATTAATCAATTGATATTGCAAAATCGTTTGTCAAACTATTGACATTTAGTCGAGACAGTTGGACAATTAGCCAATCATTTTTTAAATTAATTAACTATTAATTTTTTGCTGAAACATTTGTTTTATTCATTAACAACATATGTTCGTATAAAAATAATATGAATTGTCCATATATAAATTTTCATATTTTTTTATCATTCATCATATATATTCTGAATTCTCCTTTATCAATAAAAATACTTCTAGAAGTGATTTATAGCTAATTAAAAGCCTTATAAACCGTTTTTAAAATCAGTTTTATCAATAAAAGGGAATTTAAAATTTGGATCTAAGACCTCTCTCTAATCAGTTAATTAAATTTATAAATTGTTAACTGCAAAACTTAAAACTTATACTAGTTTGTTTTTTATCGATCGTCTTCAAATTTTGATTTATTTATGTAAAATACTTTTAAATAATACATAATACTTTTAAATAATAATTAAAGAATACTAATTAAAATAATTATGAAATTAGATTAAAAATCATCAATTTTAAGTTTTGCTGTTGATGACTCGTATTCCTAAACTCGGTTCCTAGAATTCCATATCCTACATTCGGATGTATAATTTTATCCTTGTTTTTCATCGAATGTTAAACAAGGATATCTAAGTACAGTCGGGTGTTATTTCTGAACGCACTGTCGATTGATCGATTGCGAGAATGAAATCTGGTTTACGAACGCAAACAGTAGGTCTGTTCTTTTTAACTGAACTGGTTACACTAATTCAAAGAGGCGATCGTGTACTTTAATCAATCGATTATTCTCCTATTCTTCGATTATGATTTGTCCATTTCTTACAGCTTAAGGCTTAAATCACCTATTGTAAATCGGGATTAAAGCAAAGTGAAAATTACAAATGAGATAATTCACTGGAATCATCTGCAATTTCATTTGTCAAAAGTTAGTAAGTTTCCTCACTTTTCTAATTTTCACTTCATTTCAAAATACTCAATTGAAGAGTTTATCTTTCTTCTTCCAATATAAAGAAAGAAAGGTAAACTGTGAATTAATGCAACCAGCGAAAAAGAAACTAGTTAAAATACCTCAAGTAAAACTGGTATTCAGATTATACATTTAAGATTATTTTAAGCACAAGCTCAAGTGCTACGCGGCTATTTCATTGGCTAAGTAGGCTCTTAAGATAATCTGAAACTGACTTAAGATGATCTTAAAGAAGATTATGAATACCGACATAAGAGTACGGACAATAAGATAATGATTGATTTTAAATTGGGGGAGGAAAAAGCGGAAATTGCATGAATTACGCGCGTGTGTGTGTGTATGTGTATATGATGTGTATGTATAGTGTGTGTGATACATTCTAATTAAAAGCTCTAGCTGTCAAGTTACAATGGGTGCTTTCCATTTAGTGACACAAGTCGATACAAATATCGTTCTATCTTCCTTAGTTTTTAATGATTAACAAGGACAAAATCATACTTGTGTCGATTTGTGTCACTAAATGGAAAGCACCCAATGCTTGGCTGTGTAGCAGATTCTTACACAACTTTGCCAAAAAAGGTTTAAAACATGCTGTTTCTCACGAGATCCAAAGAGACAAAAAATTTGGGCTGAAAACATAGGACGACAAAATTAGACTTCATCTTAATAATTGTTATGCAAGGTTAGTAAGCATTTACTTTTGTAATCTTTGAATGTTGATAAATACAACGGTGTATGTTGTATATTATTTCAGGTACATTTTGATGTAGAAATATAAAATGAAAAGATACTACGCATTTCGTATGAAAACGCTTTTAATACTCCAGAAAAGAAAGGCTTAAAATATCGCAGCTACTGCTTCTGAAGTCCTATTTTTAATGAAACAATTCACTGTTATTCTCCTTCTCTTTTTATTTATTTATACTCTGCTCATATGTTCCCATATCCTTTAATTTACAAATATAAAATTATATGGTTGTACGTACAATTTACAGTTTTATCCTTCAGAGCATATTTGAAAATGCGCGCGTTTCCGGTTTTGTCTCATTCGCGGTTTTGTCTGTTCGTATTTTTACTCGAGGTACCCGACGGCGTCTTCGTGCTGCCTCATTCATCGTGGCGTGCGAGGACGAGGGCTCAGTTGGCCGTCATTATTCGTGGACGCCGCGATGCGTCGTGAATCCTCGTTGTGTGCCTTGTCTGTACCTGCCAGCGATGCGTTTTGCGCGTACGCGTGATCGCGCAACGGAACATGTTCAGAAACGTTCCTTCGCACGCCGTGTTCAATTAGTGTCACTTGATACGACGATCGGGCGGCGAGCGCGAAGGTGAAAACGGCGAACGGACACGGACGAATTTTACCTCGTACAGGTGAGCCTGGCGTGCATACCTTTTTTTTCCCCTCCCCTCCTTTGCCTAATATTTTTTTTTGTTTTCGGAGATCTAGCGCGCTGATGAGATATCAATGAAGACCGCCGATCCTAAATAAATTTTCTATGATTGTCAGTTAGATTCGGAGATAATCGAGAATCATTGGTATTACCAATTAATTTGTATCGCAGAAATTTTGTGTATATATGTACATATAAATTTGCATTTTGTGTGTGTGCGTGTGTGTGTGTGTGTGTGTGTGTGTGCGTGCGCGCGCGCGCGCGCGCGCGCGCGTGTGTGTTGATATCGATATTATGAATACTTTGTATTGCAAAACTATTTGTTTTTATATATATATATGGATACCCACACGTGTACATTGACATACAAAAATTTGTAATTTTGTAAATTATACTTATGTAAATATATACATTTTTTAATTGTTTATTTTATAATTTTATAATTCTTCAGTATTTCGTCATTATATTTATATACGTGTATACATATATATATATATATTTAATATTTTAATGTGTGTATAATAAAACATTGAAAATTATAGAATTAATTCCGTATTACATGGATCAAATGTTCGGAGATTTATGTCGGACTAGGACAATATCGGTAATATTAGAATTCTTCTATTATCTTTTCGAGCCCATGATAGTCGAATGAAAATTTTTATCCGGGACCGACGGCGGTTTCTTATTGTGTGATCTCGTCAGTACTCCGAAGCTTTCTCAATTCGTAGCGCATGATTTTTTTTCCGTGCGATGAATCATGTGTCTTTCTTGCCAGTCCACCGTGATTCATATTCGTTTCTCTTTCTCCCTCCCTTTCCTGATGCCAGATTTATGGCGTACGGATATAAGGAAATTGTTTTAACATGCGATAACTTGAAGTGCACGTGTGTATAGCGCACGATCTTATCGTTCTCCATCGATCGTCCCCGAACGAGATATCCGGGTGAAAAATCTGTGTATGTCGTGATGCTGTTTCTTATATCAGAGAAATATAATCATCGAAAATTCATTTGATCTTAATAAACAAATAATATTGGATATTTTTGGATTTTACTTTAAGCACTAGTTTTTTTTTTTTTTTAAGACTTTTTTTTATATTTGATGTTATCTCTTCATCTCTTGTTTTGATATTTGATGCTATGATAGCGACAAGAAAAATGTTTTCCAATAGTATATGTTTATTTCTTTGTGATATATTTTGAACACATTCAATATACACCTTTTTCTTTTTTATTTATATTTGCATCTAAACTCATAAATTCAAAGTGTCATAGAAATATATATGTATGGATGGACATGTCAGGAACTTCTTTTATATAATTTTATATAGTTATAGATTATTTCAAGGCAACATGCATATTTTATTTTGTTATAAATGATCATATTTCTTATCTTTTTAGGTCTGCACAGATATCATGGGTCGTTACACAGGAAAAAAATGTCGTCTTTTGACAATGTTATGGCTAACAGCTTTATTCTTTTTAGTCGAAATTGTAGTTGGTTACGTAACTAACTCAATGGCTTTAATAGCAGACAGTTTTCATATGTTATCAGATGTAGCCGCTTTGGTAGTCGCATTTCTTTCAGTGAAGGTAAGTTTTGCAGTTGTTTTGAAATTTGTTGTTGAAAGTTTGCTAAAGTTTATTATATTATTGATTTTTTTTTTTTTTTATATAGATGTCACCGAAGAAATGGTCCAAGAACACCTTTGGTTGGGCCAGAGCTGAAGTATTAGGGGCTTTGGTAAATGCTGTTTTCTTAGTCGCTTTATGTTTTAGTATTACTGTGGAGGCGTGTAAGAGATTTATTGAGGTAGAAGAAATACATGAAGCAAAACTACTTGTTGGAGTTGGAGCACTTGGTTTGCTGGTAAATGTGATAGGTTTATGTTTATTCCATGGTAAGTATTATATGCATCATACAAACTTTATTTGTTCTCAATGAAGTTTAAGACTGTTTGAAATGTGTCTTATCTTGACATAAAAATTTATAACCTTGTTTTAAAGTTGTTTTTCTATCTAGAAAAACAACTTTATGTAAAAACACAGAGATAAAAAACTGTGTATAATAAAATATAAATAGTACGTATAAATATTTCACAGAAATTTCCAATTCCATTATTTCTGTCTGTTAGATAATATTATTTGCAAAGAACTTTATTTATATGATATCTTAATTATTATCTTTTGTGTCTATCATATGATACCCTAATATCTTAATTATGATAATGGATAACAGTATTGTTTTAAATTGCTGTTTGCATGTAAAGTTCTTTGTTTATTTTCACGGTATTATCTTATTATTGCTGCTCAAGAGATTTTGTCTTGGGTCAAGATAAAGAAAAATTGATTATTAAACATATATATATATATATATATAATAAGCAAATTGAAATAACACAGCAATATTTTAAATACAAATAACAGACAAAAATAAAATTTTTATAGAGTTGCTACAAAGAATTTATATCTCAAGATTATGAAGAGAAAAATGTCTAAGCTACAATATAAGTGATAAAAATAAATTAATGAGACAGAAAAAATTGTTTTATTTATACTAAATTTATTGACATCGAATATTTGGAGAATTTATTATTTAAAATAAGTATTAATTAGACTAAAAAGATTTTATTAAGTTATTATATTTCTTGAAATACTGATTAATTTCATAGAATAAAGCAGTATAACAGTAAAATCTTATACATTGAATATTTCATATACAGTGTATATTATAATTATAACGCCTGATAAGACTCAACTTAGTAACACATATTCTCTTACTTTCTTTTAATTAATTGATCTGTACATCAAATGTCTTATATCATTGATAAAATTAATCTATTTTATCAATATAAATGGCAAATACTTATAAGAGCAATTATTGTAGAACATGGAAGTGCTCATGGTCATTCGCATGGTATATCTCGAAGTCATAATAGATTGAGCACTTTGGTAGGCACAGATGATAATGAAAATGATGAAGCTTATAGACCTTCAACAGTTTCACAAGTAAAACGAGCGCATGGTCATTCTCACGATGCAAGTCAGATGAACATGCGAGGAGTATTTCTTCATGTACTTTCTGATGCATTGGGATCTGTCATTGTAATTGTGTCTGCCCTAATTGTCTGGCTGACAAAATGGAAATATAGGTGATTGTATATTATGTATTCTCTGTAAATTGTATAAATATCAAAGAAATGAACATACACAATTTAGAATTTCTTGATGTTTTCCTTTATAGATTCTACATTGATCCTGCATTATCGCTTTTATTAGTCATTCTCATCTTGCGTTCAGTGTGGCCGTTACTTCAAGAATCAGCTTTGATTCTACTGCAGACTGTGCCAACTCATATTCAGGTAATAATAATAAGAAATACTTTTAAGATACGCACACACTCATTTTTAAATTATCTATTTACATATTTATTTGTGCAGGTCGATGCTATACAGCAACGTTTGTTGGAAAACGTAGATGGAGTATTAGCTGTACATGAGTTTCATGTATGGCAATTGGCAGGTGATCGTATTATAGCTAGTGCGCACATAAGATGTAGAAATCTTTCAGAGTATATGAAAATTGCCGAACAGGTTAAGGAATTTTTCCATAATGAGGGTATACATTCAACAACTATTCAACCAGAATTTATTGATGTAAGTAAAGTATAGAATAGTGTTGTAAAAGTCTATAGGCATATATATAACACGTAGAACAGAATTTAAATATAAAAACATTGCAACGAAAAGCGCAAGAAACTAAGCGAAAATTTATACATGCAATTTTAAGCAATAATTTTTTCAGGAAGATTTAAAACTGATTTTAAATGCTCATAAATCATATAATAAAAAAATCTTTCTGTGAATCATACATTTTATGTAAAATTATTCCGCCGACTTGTTTAGCGTTAATGATACATAAATTGTGCAATGTTTTACTAAGATTTACTGCGTGATTCATAGATACATGATACTTTAATAGATCATAATTCATGATTGATTTTAATGTAAATTGATTTAATGTTATTATGTACTTTTAATACGCATTATAAACATTCTTTTATTATTCTAGTATCATTCTAATAGCGAAATTAAAGAAACTCCCACAGAAGATTGTGTGCTGGATTGTCCAAAGACTGATAAGCCTTGCAATCATGCGACATGCTGTGGTCCTTCCAAACAAGTAAGTGCCATATTATAAATTCTTTGTTCTTGCGTCACTCATCATTCTTTTGTTCTTCGATTCTCTAGTACGTGGAGAGAGATACAAATTCTTGGTCCATATATCCTAAATCAAACTTTGGATTAGAGGAAATAAAATCAGAATCAAATACAACTATAGATCGCGATAGTTCGTCTACTACATCTGGGAATATAAATTCTGTACTTCATCCATTTGAAAGTACAAATTTAATTTATCTGTGAAAGAAAAAAATATTTTATATGATGAAGTTTCAGTTATTACCTGCTTTATATTTAAATATTATTTATTTAAATATAAAATCAAATTACAATAAAATTGGTATAGACAATGATGAAAACAAAATTATATGTAAAAATTATATGTAAATCATATTTTTACATTTGTTTGAATAAAATAAAAAAAATTGGTATACACATACTACTGACATATGATAAACATATATTAAAATCGCATATATTAAAATCAATTTCTTTTATACCTTGTTTTATTCATTGATGTTACTGATAAAGGTTTGTAAACTTATAGACAATAACTTGTATAATACAGGGTCGTGAAACTCCTTCACCTGGGGAGACACCGTACATGTGTAGACAACGTAATAGCCTGGCACGTTCGACCGGTTCTATAGGAGGAATAGAGCAACAAGAAGTGAATGAAATGGAACGCGGACACTTGTTATCACTGCCCGCTTCACATCCAACATCGTTCCACTCCGTCCAAGTTCCCCACCCTCATGTTAATACACCAACTGTCTAAGCTCTCATTGCATTATTAAATATCTACCTCCATAGTAAAATACGCAAAATGCGTTACGCTTTATTGTACAAATACAATAAACGTGTATTTAGAATTTATTAATTTCACTGTTGATGGCATTGGTTGAACGACCAATATTGCATATATTGCAATATTGTGTATATTAAAAAATTAAATTAAAATGAAATTAATTAAATTGAAATGAAATTAATTTTATGAATCGAAGTCATTAATAATTATTAATAATTATTAATAATTATTTTTCTTTCTTTCTGAGACAACTTAGGAAGCAATTGATTTGTTTCTTTATTTTTTATTTTAATTTTTTATCTTTGCCATCAATTTACTTATAGAAAAATAGTTAAGATTCTTGATAATAAAATCCCAAAGGCATATTAATACCAAATATATTACGTTATATGCTCTATATGCTCTGATATAAATAATAAAATATTGAATTTTTACTCTGAATTTCTTAGAAGACATTTTAGAATTACAAGACTTTACAACTGTATAATGCATAATTTATCATATAAAATCATGTAATCTAAGTTAAGTATTGTTTAAATCTCACTTGTACATTGACATCGTGATTTTATAGTGATTTTGCGAAGTTCTTTATTTATATATAATTTTTATTGTGTATATTATAATACATAATTTTATAAGACAGGATGCAGTTTATAAGTAAGAGTACCAAATCTCTTCGTTATACTTATTTTTTTCATATAAGTCTTAAGTGTATATATTTTTTATGTATTGTAGATTTAAACAATTATAAAAGAAAAATTACAAGTTGTGTATTAATTGTTAATATATTCCATATAAATTTGCAATTTTAAAAACAGAAGAAATATCTTGAAAAATATTTTTTTTTTGCAACTAATCTTAGAAAATTTTTTATATAAATTTAGATAATATGAAAAATTAAAAGATTCAAGAAATTCAATGAAAGAAGAGATTGTTGGTATCTTTTCTTTTTTAAGGAGAGGCCATTTTAAACGTAACAAAATAATGTAATAAATCACTGATCAAAAATTACTCGATAAATATTCAAATTTACTTTTTAAGTAAAATAAATTTATAGTTTATGCACACAAAAATTTTTGTTATTAGTTCGTTAGTAGTTCGACTGTTGTTTCAAAAATTATGAATAATCAGTATGTAATAATGAAGATTAAATGTTTTTTAGAAATTCAGTAAATAAAATTAAAGGAATAACAGTCGCTAAAACCAAGACCTGCCTAATCGAATGATGTCTGAATTATTTATTTTCTCTGAATATTTCGATCTACATATATTTATATATTTTTTGTTTAATTAATTTTTATTAAGATACGTTGTACATTTTCAAATTATACATTTTATGTCGCTTGTTGTATAATCCAAGAACGGAAATTGAACACATCAGTGTATACACCAGGTACTTCTGCACTTGCACAACCTATACCCCATGTCACTAATCCGACAACTTGATAGGGCCCGTTATTTGTTGAACACACCAGCGGTGAACCTCCATCGCCCTTTACAGAAAATTTATAATATTAATTACAACTGATTAATTGATTTATTACAATTAATTATAATTGATTTATCATGATTGATAATTTTTCAAGTATTCGAATCAATGATATGATTATAATCAATAAATTATTTTTGAGAGATATTCATATATTTTTTCAAATAATTAAAATGCTTCACTTTGTACTCGTCGCGATTAGGCGATATTGAGAACAAAGTATTTGAGTCTCCTTCAAAAATAATTTGAATCCCAAAGAGTTAATATATATTAAATTAATGCGAGCAATTCGTCATCCGGATTACTATTCATTCATATTTAATAATTATATTTGGGAGACAGAATATTGTTTTTTTCTTACAGTGCATGCATCTTTGCCAACTTCGCCTCCTGCACACATAAAGCTACTGCTCAAAACAAAGAAGTCACCAAGTCTTGTCTTTTTCCGTAAGGCCGTTTGACAATCCGCTGGACTTATTACAGGCACATCTACCTCTTTCAGACTTCTTGGATACATTCCGCTATTTCCAAAGGCATCTTTTCCCCAGCCTGACACCCAACATCTTCAAAATTTTATTTAAAATATTTACAAAATTATTTGTTGCAAAATTAGAATATACTTAAGGCATTTCAATGCTTAACATAAAATACTTAATATAAAAATTAATATAATTAGAGTGTAATGTATAAACAAAAAAACAAAGATTATTATGTATTTGTTGATAGATTGACAAAAATTTAATACGGCAAAAATTATAAGCGATTTTGAATATATTAATTATACATGCCTTGTTCCTGCAGCAGTTGCTGCAGATGGCAAACATGCCGTATTAATGTTAGGACTGGTTGCAATCGGAGCAGCCGAGCTTAGTTTAAGTATCGCTATATCGTTTTGAAGACTTTGCGGATTATATTGCTCGTGTAAAGTCACTTTTGAAACGGAAATCTCCACATACGGATTAGGTTCAGTGGTAGCTTGAGCGTTCCCTTCCAATTTTAAAGAACCCAATCTTACTTTGAGGTTATTTCTATAACATATTTTTAATAAATTTAATAATTTTTTTTATACATATATAATAATTTTTAATATACTATAAAGTCTGATTAAAATCTATATTATATAATATAATATTAACGACAATTGTATTAATTCTTTTGAATATCTAAAAAGATATAGTAAGAGACATTCTTCAAGAATTTGGGCACATGATGCTTACGAGGTGCTATAATTTGCTACTTTATGAGCAACAGTAAGAACATGCGTTGCACTGATAAGCACTCCTCCTCCGACATAACCGTTATTATTTTTAGTCAAAAGGGCTACCATCCAGGGATATGCACCATAAACAGCTTGTCCTACCGGATCCGTGGAAGGTGCGATTTTTCGAATACCGCACGAAGGATCATTAATACCTCCACCTCCACCTCCACCTCCACCTCCATTAGACGTACAACACAATATATATCCGGCAGGACAACTTATTCCCTAAAAATACAAAATTGCTATTAATATACCACTTATATTACTATGCAATCCTCAAATAACATGTTCAGTATATAATTCAATTTTTAATTTATATTAAATCTTTTGTAAATGATCTTTTTTTTCTATAACGTATACTTGGCGCATTCCTCGATTTTTTTTTTAAAGATAAATTTTCATAGATTATTTATACAGAATTTATTTATAAATGTATAAGATTAATAATTAAAATTTTCTATAGATATACATTATTATCTCAAAATAAAGTTTTATATAGAATTTATTTATATGTAGAATTCATAATTATAACTTTTTATAAACGTAATTATTTAAAGCAGAATTATTTGAAGTGGAAGTGGAGAGTACTAGAATATTTTTATTTTATTGATGAATAAAAATATACCGTGTTTACAATTCTGATGTTAACGCCACCATCAGTGCCCGGGGGACAAATAATTCCTAGGATGCACTGACATTGTCGATTCACAATAGCGGCTATAAAAAAACAAAATATGTCACAGAACATAAAGAAGTTAAATTACATATGCTAAATTAAAAAAAAAATCTTTTTTTTCATGTTTATAAGGTTTTGATAATAAATTGACATTTTGCTTGTCATATATGTGTAATACAATAAAATTATAGTTATTAATAAATAACTATAAATTTGAATATATATATATTTTTTTTTTTTCAAATATATTACTTCTCCAAGTATCATTAACAGTCTTTCTGTCTCATATGCCTAATATGCAGTTGATAACTTTTATTGTCACTAATTTATTCTATTCTTTTATTTTTTATTATTTGTCAATTTTATGTGTTATTTTACACATCTTTTCAAATCTTATAATACAATAATTTATGTCTATAATATAATACATACTTGTTGGCGCTGTATTTTCAAAAATCATTTGTGCAGAGATTTGTTGCCACAGATGACATAATGACAACAAAAACAGCATGACACTAGTCATCTTAAAGATTTAAAGTTTACAGAAAGTATATATGCACCCTCGCGAACGAAACTGACTCACAACAAATAAAACACGAAGTGTTGCTCACGGGATTTATATATTATGTATAGATGTATATACGGTGTTATTAGTTGTTATTAGTGTACATAGATGCATCAGTGTGCCACGAAGCGTTTTATACCGTTTCCGTTTTTCATAACTTTGAGAGAGATTATATTAGCTTGTTCATCCTACCGGATGAAATATAATGTATGACCTTTCATGGCGCGCTAGAAACGATAATTCTTGGTAATGACTCTCGGTGAACTCCCCGAGTTATCATGTGTAAAATATCTGGCACAATGTTGAAAAGAGAAGAGCAAATTGTTTCCGACGATAATTACGTACGTACGTGTGTAATCCGTAGCACGTGCGTAATACTAATAATAATACCTGACGATTTTTCCAACGGATCGAAATAGCAGCACGTCCACTTGATGCAGAAAGAAAGAGCAAGGCCATAGCAAGGCTGTGTCTCATTGACAAATAAACGATGAAGGTCAACAATCAGGACTCACCGGTGCGAACAAATCATGAATCACGCATCGCTGATCTCATTCAATATTAGATATAAAAATACATTGTTGTAAGAAATATTATTTCATGACCAGCGATAAATCATCTCGTTCTGATTCTGACATCTATGACAAAAAAGCTGTTATATGAAACAATGGATACTAGCGTAGAATCATGTTTACAATATAAAAAGCGATATCTTCTATGTATTTTAATGTATTTTAATAGCTTAATTCTAAATTTATTAGAAAAATGAAAAGTTCAATTTTTAAAGAACTTTGCTTAATACAAACAAGATATACGTACGTAAAGCTGCCATCATCTACTAATGTAACAAAATTATGTGTAATAAATCAACTGCAATAGAAATTAGGAAAATCAATCAAAGCATTTGAAAAATATTTTTTCATTTTCCGATTTACTTCATACTTATGTGCTAATGTGTTAAGATATAAATTAACAAAACTACTAAAATGATAAATAACTCTTCCATAATGTTCTTCATATAATTTATTTCCATAAATTAAAGAAATATGCCAGTTACAAACACCATTGCCTAAAATTCATTCCCTTTGCAACAATATAATAGAGAAAAATATAATATAATAATAATAATAATAATAATGTTTATTCCAATTATTATTGGATTATGGAATGCTTATGTCATAACTCCTGTATTTGCAGAGTTTAGCTGACACGTGTTTCATGAGTTCACAATATGTTAGCGCGACCACATATAAAAATATGTATCCTGCATATATGGTAAATTTTGTTTCACAGCGCTTGCCAAATACTTGCCAAAAGGCACAGAAGTGGATATCGTGTTAAGCAACGCGTTTATTTTAGTACGACTGTACTCATCATAAAACGGTGATCTTAAAATGTATAATAACAAACTGAGTCTCCGACGTACAAGTTCTTCCTTCTCCCCTTTGCTGAATGTTTTTTGTGCACAACGAGTGAAAACATTTAAACTGCAAATAATAATAATTAAATATAAAATCATGCTTTATTAATTACCTTATAGTAGCTCAGTATGCTATTTACCTGGCTATATCAATAATAAGAGACAATATCCATGGTGGCCAATGTTTCTGGCTCGTAATATATATACATCCAAGATGAAGCAATGGCTTTGTCACATAAAGACTCTAAAAGATATTTACTTTTAATATTATTTCTATTAAAACATAGTGATTTAAATAAAGTTTTTCAATAGAAAAGATTCAAAATAGTAATAATAATAATTTTATAATTTTTTAGTTTTAACCGAAGTACAAACTGAAAATATCTTCCTATTACAAACTAAAAATATAAACAAATATTGAAATACATATTGAATATACCGATTTAAAACACTTATGATTAATTACTTATGTAACAATACATACTAACATACTCACATACGTACAATACAGTACTAACTTTCAACCAACCTCAGCTAGTTTAAGATTTCTTTCAAATTCCTGGTTGTTAGTTAAATTTTCATTTTCATCTGTAATAGGAGGCAAAGCTTTCCATGTTCGCATCTCTATAGGAGTTGAATATTTTATACTTCTAACAACTGTCCCTGATCTTTTTAGCATAAAACCTTCCTTTAGTTGCATGCTATCAATGGTTTTATTAAAAAATTTTTCTCTATTAAGAGGAGGTGTCGCTGGACTTTTCGTCATTCGTTCCTTATATACATGGATTAACAATAATCTTAATATGGTTCTAAAATGAACAAATATTAGTAAAAAAAAAATCTTAATATATATTTCATTAAAAAATATATTATCATGTTTGTTTTATTGTTGTCAAAGAAAATGGGACAGTGAATGCTTACTTAAACAATTGTATAACTATGATTATTAACCACTTTCCCTTTGGTCCCCATAATTTTTTGGCGGACACTTCGAGCAGTGCCTCAGTATATTCTACCACTGTCAACCAAACTTTAATCTTTGAATCAAATTGAGGTATCTTCAGATGTTGACTTTTGCTACTGTACATAAGCAAGTCATTGCAGAATACAATCAGATTTGGCATAGAATAAATTAATTCCACGGCCAAGCTCGAATTGCGCAATTGTCCTGTGAAAAACATATTTAATGTTATACATGGCAAATAATGACAATAAAGTTTGACAGATCATTTTCTAACCAAAACTGAAGTATGACAAACATCTGACAGTAGCCTCGATATCTGACAGTATCTGCGGATTTGCTACAATCCATTTTTTGTAAGATGTTAATAAATTGTTTAATGTAGAATTAATACGGTTTGCCATCTCGTAATTATATTATTTTAAATTTTTATAGCAAAATCTCCTAGAAATGTTAGATTTAACTTTTCTCATCATAAGGACATAAATTATATCGATGATATCATTAATCTAGTTTCCACCAAGCTTTTTTTAATATTCGCTCTTTGTGAAATAAAGGTTCGTTTACAATAGAAGCCTTAAATCGTAAAAAATTGACCAATCACAGTTGAATGTGAGGAGAATAATCGACTATGATTGATCAATTTCTTATGGTCTAAGGCTTACTACTTCTATTGTAGACAGATATTAAAGTTCATGTCCACGATGCTAGAAATCGATCCGAGATCTCGCAAGATTGGAAAAAGAATTGACCAATCGCATTGAAATACCAAGAGAAATAAAATTAATAAGATTAAGAAGAAATTAATAAAAAGTAAATATACATATCTAATAAATATTAGGCTATCAATAAATCATAACATATGTTTTGAATATTAATATTAAGATTATAAACTATTCAAATTTTATACTAATTTTATAAATTTTATACTTTCGTAAGATTATTGACTTTTAATAGTAGTTTGTTGATGGTCCGCTTATTACATTGTCCGCTTGGTGTCTATCATTTTGATGTATTTGATGTCACAGTTATTTCAATTAAGTAAAAATCGAGTTTATATTTATGCTTAAATTAAAACCTCATTAAATTTTCATGTAAAAGATTTTGCAAATAACTGCATAACTTCAATTTTTTAATATTGATGATTGCGAAGAATTTATTATTAGGTTTAACTTCACCGATTTCGATAAAATCAAATTAACAATGAGTCTCTCTAATTCTCGATAGCGATTGTTGACGATACGTTTCTTATATAAGAACGAAACACAGCTCAGTATTTTAGAGATGTTTCAAAATTCAAATTGGTTATTGCAACTCTCTAATGTTATTGTGATAAACTATATAGAATTTTAATAATCAAATAAAATTTGGAATATATCTTCCCGGTGGTCTGTTATTACTCAGAGAAACCTTACATCTTGGCCATCTTCTTCCGCTTTGTTGCGATCAATTTCCATCGTAATTTTAAAGCCATTAAAGCTTTTCCACCAGCTTTACGCAACAAAAAATTATCGCTTAAAAAAAAAATCATTGCTTTATTAAAAAAAAAAAAAAAAAAAAAAAATTCATCCTCATACGTCATCATCTATTGTGCGTTATTGGCTTAACTAATGATTATAATGTCAATCATTAATTATTTGGATTGAAGATCGCACTTGAATTCCTACTTTGACTTGTGATTATCATCATTACTTTGACAAAATTGGCTTTCACTTCTGTTCCGTTCAATTCTGCTCATTCTAATTTCAATTGTTTATCAGAAAACATACAAACATAATTCCTTGGACTTCCAATGAATGAGGCAATCATACGTATCTAGGCTTCAAATACATATACATATGAAATGTGTACATTTCACATATGCACATTTCACATGTATATCGCATGTGCATATATAGTATATGTACATGTATTAAATGTTTATATGTTGGATTTTAAATGTTGAATGCTGAATGTAAGATGTTGAATATTAGAACATAAAGAGAGAGAGAGAGAGAGAGAGAGAGAGAGAGAAAGAGAGAAACTAAAATTATGCAGTCAATAGTAAGAACTTCCAATATGAAGCTATGTCTTTAAATGTTATTGGCTTGATGCAGCACTCGCTGAAGCAATAACGTTGACCATCCATTTTACAGTTATAAACACTTTTTATTTTTTTTTTAACAGTAGTTATAATTTAAATTTTTCACAAACACATTAGCATATCTTCATTTTAATTTAATCATATTTTTTTATGGGTTTTTAACAAAAGTTAAAACAGTTTACAAAGTGTTAACAAAAGTGTATTATTTTTTTAATGACGAAATTTAAAATTTGCATGTATTGATAAAAAAAATCAAGTACACGCGTATTTTTGCATAAAAAAGATTTTTTGTACAAAAGATTTGATCTAAAACGATATTTTTTCCATTGTAGAATCTAATGGATGAGGGACGGATGATTTCACGGAGTGAAAAAGTGTAGAAAGTTCAACGGCGAAGAACAAGTCTGTTACGAACCTATAACCTTAATAATCACGTGTAGTCGCATGAGTTGGTCTTTAGCCATGGAGTGAGTGGGACGTCTTTTGTCCTCACATGAATTTTTGTGTTGCGTCATGCAATTTGTTAAGGATAAAGAGAAAGCTAAACGTGGATAAAGAGAAAGTTGAACTAGAATATCACAGAATACAGAGAAACTTATAAAGGATTTAGATAAACCTGTGTTATATAACCCTAGGGTTGAAGACACATAGTCGGAATTAATCCGACATCCTCCAACCGGAGGAAAAGAGAAAAAAAAAAAAAAAAGTGTAGTCGCATGGTATTTATGTTTTGTATGAAAAATTGACATCCAATTTAAACATACAATATATAAATACATTAGCTTTTAACGTATTTTTTAATTGTATTATAAAACTATGACTCCACATACAAGCGAGATAGACAAAAATATAGAAATTAAACTTTTGCTTAATTCTAAAAATGAAGGTACGTTATATTATAATCACAATTGCTATGTCTTTGATTTTTGACAATTTCTAGCACTTTAAATTTACATAATTTATTGTTTTTAATTATATCATTATATACAATAATGATTACACATATATATATATATATATATATATATATATATATAATATGTAATTATTATATATATATATATATATTTTTTTTTTCTTTAAGAAATTTCATATTTTTATTTTTTTAGTTTCAGATTTACCAGATATTATAGATGACATATTAAATGGCCAATATAAAGATGTAATAAATAAACTTCTTATATTTATCAAGCCAATAAAGAATGACGATAGCTTAGAAGAAATTATATATAATAGTTCATCTGAGGCTGATGTACATTTATTATGGTTATGTACAGGAATAGCTTCATTATTACATTTTGTTCAATGTAATTGGACAGGTCCACGTACTGATAAGGATATTGATTGGTTGAAAATTAAAAGAGATGAAGCACTCAAAGATTTATCTTTGCATGATGGGTGTAATATAAATGTACAAAAACCAGAGCTTCTTTATTTGTCTAAGAAAATATTTTTTAACATGAATCTACAGTTTAAATATAGAAGCTGTCTTTGGTGGCTGTTTAGAACTATTTTGTTGCATCAGCATATATTAGATGAAAACTCAGGTATATTATTTGAGGAAGTCGAGAATCTTATAATGGAAATTAATAATTTAGATATATTAAAAGAAGATCCTCTTTGCAAGCTTTTATTCAATCTAGAAACTGCTAGATTTTACTTGTACTATAGAAGAATACAAAATTCTGAGGAACATCTTGAATGTGCACAAAGAATAGCAAGCTTAAGATTAAATTTAGAAGGTGCAATGGGAAAACGTACTAGGTATCAACAAGAAGAAAAAGCACAATTATATCTGAATATAGAGATGGATAAAGATATTTTTCCTTCAATAAATTGTGAGCATGTACCAAAATCTGTAAATTTAAATGATGAGTTAAGATTGGAACATATTGAGTTTTCAGACTATAAAGAAGAGATTAAATTGGGTGCAGTAGAAGAAGCAATAATTTTAGCAAAATAGTAAGTATAATTTACATATCTATATATAAATTATGGCTAATAAAAGTATTATAGAAAGATTTTAATAGTTAATAGTGTTCAATTGCAGCTTTGTCAACCCAAGCACAAACTCACTGACGAAGAAATCAGACCCTATTTAATTGTAAGCTACAATATTAACATTGCATTTTATATTTTGTCATTAATAAATACTATTAGAAAATATTTATTACAGAAAGTTGTAGAGAATACAAAGAATTGGTCATTAAAAATGACTTCTTTGTACTATCGTTGCTTATTGGAATCTGATGACAAAAGAACTGTTGAACGATCTATGATGCAAGCAGAGTCTTTACTAAAAGATTATAATGATATAAAAGCACCTGTAGCCAGAAGAATGGATTTATTTTTTGCGAGCGGTATGAAACCTATTTGGATATTGGAAGAGAAATGGGCTAATATAATGTTCAGTCTCGGTTTGGTGAAAGGAGCTTTGGAAGTCTTTACAAAGCTAGGATTATGGGAGAATGTGATTACTTGTTACAACACGTTAAATTTGAAACACAAGGTATTTATATCTTATATTAATTATATAATATAATGTAAAAATTAAAATATAATAATCTGCAAACGTTATCAGGCAGCTGAAATTATTAAGCAAGAAATATCTAAGAAGTCAACGGTGAAATTATGGTGTCTATTAGGAGATGCAACTGGAGATGTGAATAATTATGAAAAGGCATGGAAATTATCCGAAGAAAAAAGTAGTAGAGTACAAAGACATTGGGGATTTCATTATTTCGCAAAGAAAGATGTTAGTTCGTGAGCTATGAATTTAACATAATATTTTTATTCAAATCTTTAATGTGTGATATTTACCTTTTATATTTTTAGTATGCTGAGGCTGTACTACATTTGAAATTATCGGCCGAACTGAATAATATTCAAGAACTTGTGTGGTTTAGGCTAGGATATGCAGCATTGCAGATAGAAGATTGGAAGTTAGCTGCTATGGCGTATAGACGATATTGTGCTTTAGAACAATCTGTATGTATATATACAGATATTTCTGGTATTATTTTTTTCAATTGATAAATTAAACAAAATTTTTATTGTAAAATTATTATAAAATTGCAGACTTTCGAAGCATGGAACAATTTAGCAAATGCATACATAAAATTGGGAGATAAATCAAGAGCTTGGAAATCTTTACAAGATGCCATAAAATGCAATTATGATCGTTGGGAAGTATGGGACAATTTAATGGTTGTAAGCATTGATTTGGGATATTTTTCAGAAGTAAGTATTTATTTGACAATTTTCTATGAAAATTCTTTGTTAAACTATTTAAACTGATTTTAAGATTAATAGATTTTTAAATCATTTGTATTATTATATTTGTAGTATTGTTTGTATTAGACATTGAAATTTTTGTAACTATATCTTTATAATTATTTAAATATTTTTTAACTGTTTTGGTTTGTGTAGGTTATTCGATGTTACCATCGTATTTTGGACTTGAAAAGCAGTCATTTAGATGTTGAAGTTCTTCAAATATTAACAAATGCTATAATAAATAATATTAATGATGTGGAAGGAAATCCAACATCTCGTTTACTTCCAAATAGCTTGGAATTATTTGGAAGAATTACTTCTAATGTAGTTAATAATCCAGATATTTGGAGAATGTACGCTCAACTTGTCATATTGAGAAAAACGGATATTGACGAAGAAAAAGCGGCACAGTATCTACAACAAGCGTATCGTTTTGCCACTTCAAATCCAAAATGGTATCACAGTGAAGATACAACTTTAAATGTATTAGAGTTATGTTGCAATTTAGCACAAGCATATTTATATTGTGCTACTAATGTCGGAATTATTAAGAAGAGAAAAATGTTAGGAAGCGCCAAATTATCTCTTCAAGGAGTTGTGAAAAAGATCAAGGAACAAGAATGGAATAATACGAATATCATTGAACAATTAATGAAAATTGAAGAGTACTTAACAACTATAACAAATGAATTGGAACAAATAAAACCTACATAATAATTATATTACATATATCAATATATCTCATATAAGAAATTATATCAGCTACAAAAAACTTTATGACAACAGCAATGCAAGCGATTTTAATAAAACTATTCAGAGGATAAATGCATTTTATTCGTATGTGTTATACAATTAATTATTGTAATCAATTATCAATCATATGATATTATTATATATGCATAAGTTAAAATAAAATGTCATATTATCTTAATAATAAGATAAGATAAAATTTTTTATATATAAAAACTTATAAAAAATAATGTAAAAAATTAATTTATTGCATTTTTTTATGTATATTTTCAATTCAAGTTCTTCAAATTGGTTAAAATTTTAAAGAATTTAAACATTTGTTAAATTTTATAAATAAGTTTCTAAAAATTTAAATCCTTTTGATATTTCTCTTTCTCTCTCTCTCTCTCTCTCTCACTCTCTTCAATGTTAATATGTTTTTCGAATCCAAAATTGAAAAATTTTAAAATAAATTTAAAATAATTTTTAATTAAAAAAAATAAATTTGTGATCGATTCATTGTCAGTTCTGTCTCCTTTTATTTCATAGTTTTTCTTTATCACTTTCTCTGTCTCTTTTTTTATGCTTGACTCGATTTAGAGCCTACAAATTAAACACACTAATAAATAACATGTGTATACATTACTTTTACACTACTTTATCTTCTATACGTTATATGAAATGTACATACACATATATTTTAGTCTTTAGATAAAACTATGCAAATAAAAGATAAAGCGAGTGCATCACATCGGAGCCAGTGTTAAGAGATTCTAAAATTTTGATTGAAAATATAATTTTCGATATATACTAGTTATTTTTTTAAATATATAATATTATTTTGATTATTCAAAATTTGATTATTTAAGTTTTGATTATTTAAAAAATTAAAATTTTTAATGTCATAAAAATTTAAATTTGTGAACGAATAAAAAAGCTTCCTCCTTACTTTTAAATTAGGATCCCGAAAATTTGTTGCACAGTCCTGTGTTTAAATTATTATTGTATTTATTTTTATCATCGATTTTCAATGTATTGAAAATTTAAAAAACTATTATATACTATCTATAAGTTATTTCTATTATTGCAGTATTAATAATAAGATATAATCGCCTTGTCTCAAAAATGCTAAGAATGCTCTTTTTCGATATTTCTTTCTTTCTTTTTAAAATAAACTTACTACTATAACTTTTAAAACAAGATTTGAAAGCATTTAAATTGTGTGATATCTTTCCTGATATATAAATAGAAGAGTGGGAGTGAGATAGATCCTCCAAAAGTCTGTTCTCTTTACATGAACTTCACTGTACATTCCATCTTCCTTCTCTTTTTCTTCTACGTTTGAAAGAAAAAGAGACGAATTGTGCAAGTTCAGCTAAAAGAGAACAAACCTTGAATATTATTACATGCCGAATCACTTATCTACTTATCGTCGCCTATTTTGTTGTACTGTGAGTCAGAATCGGCTATCATCATAAAAATTAGAGGTCCGATATTCTATTCTTTATCATTTGAGTTTACAAGTCAACGCATCAATATCGTCGTATTACAGTAAGTATATATTCATATATTTACTAAGCGTAATTCGATTTACATAATTTGTAATAATAATAATAATAATAATAATAATAATAATAATAATAATAATAATAATCTTTTTTTCCAAGCTATTTTGAATGCAAAAACTCTGTTTCTACTGATTTGAAATACAAATCCAATATTACTAAATAATAATCTTAAACTGCGTGACTCATATGGCACATTATGATTATGCGTGTTACAACAGTATTGAGGAACGTATATTTATGTATTTTAGATGTCTTTTGCGGGAAAAGTTGTTTTGATAACAGGAGCCAGCTCAGGAATTGGAGCTGCAACGGCTATTCATCTGGCTCAGCTTGGTGCATCACTGTCAATAACTGGGCGTAATAAACATAACTTAGATAAAGTAGCTGAACAATGTGAACAATCTCAGCCCTTTATTATAACGGGAGAATTGACTAATGAAAAAGATGTAAAAAATATCATCGATTCGACAATCAAGCATTATGGCAAATTAGATGTTTTAGTTAATAATGCTGGAATTTTGGAGACGGGTAGTATAGAAAACACAAGCTTGGAACAATATGATAAGTATGTAAATGCAATGTAATATACATAAATGTTAATAAAGAGCTATTTAGGGTATATAGTATTTGTTACACTATAAAATAAAGTAAAATACAAACTTAATTTGAAGAGCTCATATTAAAAACAATTTTTGGATTTGGTAAAATAAATGACTTAATTCTTTCATTTAACATGATTTTTTAATCAAGAATTATACTACATAATTTTTATCTTTGATATCTACTCTAAAAGACTCATACTTTCCAAGTTATATTTACTAAACATTTTTAAAGTGTATAATCTTTAACACTTAATATATATATATATATATATATATATGTGTGTATATGTATATGTATATGAATAACAAAACGATTCTATTTGAGAAAATATGTTAAAATTGTAAAAACATATGTATTTTCAGTGTTTTCAACATTAACGTTCGCTCAGTATACCAATTGACAATATTGGCAGTGCCACACTTAATTAAAACAAAGGGGAATATTGTCAACGTTTCTAGTGTATGTGGATTACGATCTTTTCCTGGTTGTCTGGCGTATTGCATGAGTAAATCAGCTATAGATCAATTTACACATTGCGTTGCTTTAGAATTGGCGTCAAAACAGGTATGTGTAGAAATATCGAACCTAGTTTCTGTTTTCAATGATATTAATATTGACTTTATAATAACTTTTAAATATTATTATATTTATATTTTGTATTATTTTTAAAATGCCCTAGGTGCGTGTGAACGCAGTAAATCCTGGCGTTATTATAACTAATCTTCATGAAAATAGTGGAATGAGTCAAGAACAACTTAAAAACTTCTTCGAGCATAGTAAAGAGACACATGCACTAGGACGAACTGGTGATGTTTCAGAAGTTGCAAAAACCATTGCATTTCTAGCGAGCGACGACGCCAGTTACATTACAGGTGCGACATTGCCTGTGGATGGAGGTAGACACACCATGTGTCCTCGCTAAACAAATCTGATATCTTTTGAAATAATATATATGGTATATTTTTTATATACATACAAACTATATCATACAAATTATACATAGCATTTACATTAATGTATTAACGAAAATTAAGCTATATTATAATATTAAGTTTATTAAGTTTCAAGAAAATACATTAAAAAATATTTCAGATTGTGCGCGCGCGTGTGTGTGTGTGTGTGTGTGTGTGTTTTGCTATGCTATCTCTGTAAACAAAATTCTTGTAGCAAAAAATGGAATAATATTTTTATATTTTATAACACAATCAAAATATAAGTAATTTGAAAATTTTATTGAAGTTTACCACGTTTTTTATGTTATTTGAAATTTATATTTCTGTAAAAGATTCGATTATTCCAAAGAGTTTAAAAAATGTTTTTATTTTAAAAATTTTAATAAACATTTTTTGTAAATAAATTTCTTCCTTAAACGCTTATTTTTATGTACAATAATTATTTTTAGTATTTTAATGACAATTTTTATTATTAAAATAATTTTATATACAAATTAAAAGCTAATAGAATTTGAAGTTTACACATAAGATTCGATTCAGAAATACTGTAAGATAAGCTTGATAACACTGATGCCGAGTCACTTATCGTTACCTATTTATTGTTGCGTTGCGAATTAAAACCGACAGTCATAGATTAGAACTATGATATTGCAAATTTTATCATTTGATGCAATATCACAGTAAGTACATATTTATATATTTTAACTAAAATATGATTTGTTTTATATTGGTCATCAATGATCTCTTTTTTCCTTCCTAAGTTGTTTTAAATACAAAAAGTTTGTTTTTATTGATTTGCAAATATAAATCTAATATAATATTACTGCTAAATAATAATTTAAACTACATAATCCGTATCGCACATGATCATGCAACAGTATTGTGAAACGTTATATATTTTAGATGTCTTTTGCGGGAAAAGTTGTTTTAATAACAGGAGCCAGCTCAGGAATTGGAGCTGCAACGGCTATTCATCTGGCTCAGCTTGGTGCATCACTATCAATAACTGGACGTAACAAACATAACTTAGATAAAGTAGCTGAACATTGTCGACAGTCTCAGCCGCTTATTATAACGGGAGAATTAACTAATGAAAAGGATGTAAAAAATATCATCGATTTGACAATCAAGCACTATGGTAAATTAGATGTTTTAGTTAATAATGCTGCAATTTTGGAGATGGGTAGTATAGAAAACACAAGCTTGGAGCAATATGATAAGTATGTAAAAGTAATATGATATACAGGAAAAAGAAAAAAAAAAAGAGTTAAAAAAAGAGTTACTCATTTTTAATAAGTTAACTAGTTTCTTATACTATAAAGTAAAAAAAAATGTAAATATAATTTGTAAAGCTCAATATTAGAAGAAACTTTTGATTTTAGTAATATAAGTAACTTGGTTCTTTCATTTATTTAATATGATTTAAGAATCAAGTATTCTTAAGTATCATAATCTTTCTTTTTGATATTTACAAAAGGTTTTACAACATGAGTTATATTTATTAAATATTTTTAAAGTATATATTTTTTTATTTAACAATTAGTATATATATTTGAATAAAAACTTTATTCTATAAGAAAGAAAACGTGATTAAAATATTAATTGTCAAAACATATATTTTCAGTATTTTCAACGTTAACGTTCGTTCGGTATACCAATTGACAATATTGGCAGTGCCACACTTAATTAAGACAAAAGGAAATATTGTTAACATTTCTAGTATAGGTGGATTACGATCTTTTCCTGATGTTTTGGCGTACTGCATGAGTAAATCAGCTGTGGATCAATTTACACGTTGCATTGCTTTAGAATTGGCATCAAAACAAGTATAAAAATATTGTCCGATTTTTTGTTTTTAACAAATGACTTATTTTAAGTGCTATTACATTTCATATTATTTTTAAAATACACTAGGTGCGTGTAAATGCCGTAAATCCTGGCGTTATAATAACCCATCTCCATGAAAGAAGTGGAATGAATCAAGAGCAGCTTAAAAATTACTTCGAATATGCCAAAAAATTGCATGCGCTAGGACGAACGGGTGACGTTTCAGAGGTTGCAAAAGCTATCGCATTTCTAGCGAGCGACAATGCCAGTTTTATCACAGGTGCGACATTGCCTGTGGATGGAGGTAGACATGCCATGTGTCCTCGTTAAAAAAGTCTAATGTTGCTTTTATAAATACGGTGTATTTTAATATATATGCAAACCATGTTATACAAATTCCATTTGTAAGTAATATATTAACGGAAATCAAGCTACATTGTAATATTTATATTTTAAATTTTAAGAAAATTATATATATATATATATATAAATTGTTATATTTGTTATATTATTTCTATAACTGAAAATATTTCTTGTATTTAACAAAAAAAGGGGAAATAAAAATATTATTTGTATAATACATCCGAAATAGTTTAAATAATATTCATTATTGTAAAAAGCATAACTTTAATATTTTCAATTTTATAATGTACATTAAAAAAATAAAAAAATTATATGTTAACATAGAGACATTTTTTAAAAATTACGTATAATACAGAGAAAGGAAAAAAGATAAAATATATAGATAGAGAGGAAGAAAAAGGAGAGAGAGAGAAAATCAAGTTGAAAACTTTATGAGAATTAATTTGTTAGTATTTTTATGTTTATAAATATATTTTCACTATAAAATATTGAAAAATTTAATACAACTATACATTTTTTTAGTTCTTCTTGATGTAAATTAAATTTCAATTTTTATTTTGCCAAAAGATGGCAGTGTTAACAATTTATATTATAACAAAGATAATACGTCTATAATAGATAATAAGCTTAATACGTCATGTGTAACATAATATATACAGGAACACATAATATAAATTTTATACATATATATATATACATAATAAGCGATATCTCTATAGTACAATTTATATCTGTATTACAACTTATTCACAGTAAGATGATAATTTACATTGAAGAATGATTACAAATATAGATTATTGATATTATAACTTATACATGGTAGATATTTATACAATAATAATTTTCTTTACAAGACTAATATTAATATTTTGCCATTTACGAATATCGCAGATAAGCTATTGCATTTTAAATATATGTAAAGAATGATCAATTTCATATATAATATTTTTTATATTTGATTATATATATATTTATATGTGAATGAGAAATAATTATAACAAATATTTTCTTTTTAAATTCCTTTCAAAAAGATCGGTCTTTACATTACAACACTATAAAATAATTGTCTTAGTTTAATAGAAAACAAAGTCTTCGCTAGAGTAATATTATACTAAAAGTTCTAATATCTTTTTATTATATTTATCTTTAACAGTAATATATTTTAATCTTTTCTTATACATACAAAAAAATCTTATACATACAAAAATAGGAAACCACAAATGTCAGTATGAAATCTCTATAGGACACTTTTTTGCATTGCATTAATAATATAAAAAGAAATAGAAGTCTATTTCTACAGTCAAAGGTACAATACTCTATCACTGAAACTCTGTTGAGTCTTCTTATTCAATAATATAGCTTTAAAGTATTCAGTATATCAAGAACGATTATCACAATCCTTTTCTACTGGAATTATGCACATAGTTTAAATAAAACGTGTAAAAAGATTTCTCTTGTATCTGTTTTGTATCTACAAATGTCTTGTATCTCTTATATCTCCAATGAGTTTATCCAGATAAGTAACATTAAGAATAAATATTTCAGCTTTTATTGGTAGGTACTCTAATATTACTGTTGTTTTTCGAATCTACTGCGCTCAATGCTATGCCTAATTGTGCTGCATAGTATGTCAACATAATAGATATCTACAAAATAAAAGTCAATATTAATATATTTTTTATTAAAATTAAAAAAGACATAATTTTTTTAAAACAAAAGTTATATTTTTTAAAAAAATAATGGTGACCTTGACACCATCGACTTTTATTTTTTGGTTATTCAATATCAAATCAATAGTATTCATATGTTTCTCTTTTAAAATCTTAAAACTTTTCTATGAAAAATTTTTTTATATATCAAGTTTAAAAAATATCTTATTTCCATTAAAATGGAATAAATTAATACTCTGTGTGCGCGCGTGTGTTTATATATACATATTACATATACAGTGACATAATTTAACTACTTTAAATTATTCGCTCACTATTTTGGATATATTTGAATATATTTTGTATCTAGATTTAGAAATTAACCAGGTAAATGTTATATTTTTCACGCATAAAAATTTCATTCTTTTTACCAACACATTCCTGGCCTGACAGATGGCCTGATTTTATTTATGATTACAAATTGGTGTCAATTTTTTATATCAAATCTTTTTAAAAAATGTTTTTTTTTCTACAACGTGGGACGTGTACTAAGTGTTACCTTTTTTAAGTGTATATCTTTTTTAAAAATATGTATAACTTTATGTATAACTTTTTAGAATTTTCTAATAAAAATAATGTTATTTTGTAAAACATGTCTTTTGCATTAACTAAGTGTTTCCCACGCACTGCGCGTACACATGACATCTTTTTTTATTTACATATTTTATTCACATATTTACTTTTACATATTAGTTACATATTATTAAAAATATTAAAAATATTTTAGTATTCACTGATTCTTGTGATCTTATATAATCTAATACTTTTTTATTTAGAATTCGATACTCTTTAAAATTCCAAGGTGATATGGATTTCCGTTTAAAAAAACTCTTATTTTTATATTTTGATAAAAAAGCAAGATAACAAAAAACAAATTATATTATGTAACCTTCTTGATAACATGCAAACAATTTTTGTTCGAAATAATATTTTACGAAACAAACAGTTACGAATAATTTAAAGTAGTTAAGTTTATTGTATACATACGTACATACATACCTGAGAATAAGGTAATGGACTATGGAAATAATGGAATCCGAGTAAAGTATCAGATATAACAAAACAGATACTACCAATGCAACTGCACAATTTAGTCCATGTCCACAATTCCTGTAATGGATAAAATATAATTAATTCCTGCATGAATAATACAAAAACTAATTAATAAAAGTTTAAATAAAAAAGTACTTATTAGAAAACTGAATATCACATAGTTAAAGAAAACAAAACAGAACCAACTAGATATAAAGGATATAAAATTAAATGTTGTTTTTATCATTTTCTCTCTCTCTATTTAGTATATAAATTTACCCCAAAAAATTGTACTCTTGATATGGCTCTCCATGCCATAGTGGTAAGTAATACTGTATAAATTGGCACTCCTATTGCTAAAATTCCGTTCAATCCAGGCATCAAAGCATATATAACTGGAAACAGTAGCCATTAATTACTATAGATAATGATCAATAAAAATGAATATCTGGTTAAGCAAAAAAAAAAAAAAATTTGCAATATTCATGAATCTTACCAATTGAACAAGACATGTATAATACCGCTCCAAGTGTTAAATTGAGCGGTTTGAATCCAAATGCAAATATATACATAATTTGCGCAATAGCAAACATACACATTCCTGCAGTAAAACAATTAGGCCACACTAATAGTGCGTCACCTATGCAACTGAACACTAATCCCGTTAATATACGCCTGGAAAAGGCATATCTGTAAGAAGAAGGAATTTTATATTATGACATAACATTTTACAGTAAAAAAAATTACCAGGAAATAGAATGATGTTTTGCATCAATAACATTTTAAAACAAAAACATTACCAGGAAACAGAAATATCTGATTTAGCATTAATATCCGTATATGTAATGAACACCTTTATACTTACTCTTTAGACAAACTGATTCCATGTAATAGGACAAAAATAATAAGACTTATTATCGGCAAACATTTAAAACATGCCGTCAGTAGAGATGGCTGTTCAGCAAGTAATACAAAATATACCGATACACTCTTGAAAAACGGTACCAACTTCGGACCAATACTTTTTATCTAAAATATAAAAATATAGCCTTATTATATATTGGAAAACTTGTAACAAAACTGCAATAATAAAATAGGCATACACGATAATTTTATATAATAATAAAATTATAATAATTATAATAATTATAATAATAAAATAGGCATACACGATATAATTTTAACAGCTCATTTATTTTTTTCTACCAGATAACAGTAACAATTATGTAATTATGCAAGACAAAAAGATTTTTCATTGGTAAGTTTATATTCATAATTCAATTTTAACCACGTTAAAATAACAATTTTAAGAATTTATTTTCAGTAGCTTTCACAAGCGTTTATCTTAGGATTATCTTACTTATCTGTGTTTCTTCCTTTCATCAAGTTCATAAAAAACAATAATAATAGATGTCAAAACAAAGATATATCTTAAAATAAACATGTTTAATTATCTTTAATTTATCATTCAATATTTCACAATTCAGTAATCGAACACTCAATAAAATCAATGAATAAACAAGTTTTCTGAGCAAGTTAAGTTAAATAAATCATATGTATGCCGGTAAGTTGATAAATAATTATTTCGTTATATAATCACATTATTAAAAGCTTATTTTGATTATTATAAAATTCTTTATATTTAATACAGAGTGTCTCATTTTAATGCAAAAGAAGAAGAAAATAGCCGTGTATCTAAAACTTAACATTGTACAACAAAATATATTGATCAAATAAAAATTTTAAGGATGTAAGTGACATTTTTATTTTGATTTTTAAACGGCTATCTAATATTAAGCCACTATCACACGGTCTTGGTAAATCTTAAACTATTATCTGATACGTTCCTTATACGACGTCAAGTTTAAGAGATATATATTCTATTTCCACAAAAATGATACACTCCATATTATTATTATCATTATCATTTATTTATTATTATTTATTTCGGCAATATTTCTTAATTTCTAGAAAAAAATTGATGGTATATGTTTATTTATATATGTATAAAGTTGGTAAAATTATTTTTTAATTATGTTTTCTCTCTTTAACACGTGCTTTTAATATTTTAAACATGTTTTAAACACATAATATAATATATACATACAATAAATGCATTGTATGATCTATAAATTTTAATCACATAATTTTTATTTTTTTACATTGAATACAGTTCTCAATAAGAGATATACCACTGAAAAAAATTACTAAAATACGATTAAATTTTTGCAAAATGTTGAGAAAAATTTGATATAAATTGTTTTAAATTATTTTGTAGTAGGCGATGACATCATGTCATTACTTGACCAATTTACTAGATTACCGTTTGACCTTATAGGTCAGAAATTAAATCAAAACTAAATAGAAGAATTGGAATATAATTTTTACATTATCTTGAAACAATGTCATTTATAAATAATTATGAATAATACCAATATCAAACAAAAGTTCAACATTCAATGATTATTTATTTTTAATTCGGTGACTATTTATTTTTAATTCAAAATATAAAAGCTATCAGTCCAGTATCATAGTGATATCATAGTGATAGCTCCGAAACAATACAAATAATGTTATGTTTAATTTATCTATGCAAATTCGTACATCTGCAAGTTGCATTCTCTGCAAGTATCGAAAGATTGTTTTCCACTTTTGGCTTAATATATAATAAAGTGCGTAATGGGACAAAACGTAAAAACTATCTATTATTATTAAAAGTTTAAAATCTGAATACTTTAGTATTCAAAATTAAGTTTTTCGAATTTAACAGGAATTTATATCACAATATGTTTAAAAAAATTATATTTTTGATAAATATTAAGCTACTAAAATCAATTACAGTTCATTTTATAAAGAATTGTTTAAAATTTAATTAAAAATGTTAAATGACAAATACAACATATAATATATAAAATATTATTTATGTAATAAATTCTCGGACCAATTATGAAAAATTCGACATCATATATAATATTATTTTCACATAGATTAGTCAAATATAATTAATAAGCCACCGTTTTTGATAATATAAGATTAAAAAAATATCTGCCGTTCTTGACAAGATTGATGGTCAAAAATCAAATTTATTACTCTATGAATTTTGTTATTTTGTTTCATTTCATTGAACGCATCATTAATTTTTCGAATCAATTCATTACGCAAATTTATTACATTTTGAAATAGAGTATCAATTAATTCTACAGGTGCCAATATGTATATTATTTTTGATGACCTCAGATAGTAAATACAGTTTAGATAAATAGATTAAACTGTTGATTTATTTTTACATTATATCTTACATTGTATTAATATTTTTTTCGTATTTTTGTCATAATTTTTGATAAAGCTGTAAACGACATTTATATAATATTTTTTTCTTATTTAGATCCATAGAACATATTGACAAAATTTGCCATTAAAATCTGGTATACTCTGTATATAAATGCGCGTAATTTTCAAGTTTTATTTATAGTCACAATTTTAGAAATAAGAAACAACTATTTTTGCCGTGTATTGAGACATGTGTTTCTAAAAGTTCCATAAAAAATAAAAAATATATGTTCTTCTATAATAAACTACTTTTTTAGAATTTAACGTCCGCGATATCGGATTCATTTTAAATTCTTATCTTTTGATCCCATTTTTATGTCAATAATCCCAATCTTTTAAAAATAACTAATATGTCTCAATTCTCAAAAATATCCGTACTTAAACGTCGTAGTAAAAGTAAAAACAAATATAAATATAAATGTTGATTTATTAATATCAAAACAATATTTATATAGATCTTATATAGATCTAAAATAAATCTAATATAAATAAATACTATTTATATTATTGTATAAAAATAATCTATTACTTGATTAAATACTAAAAAATTCGTTGATAATAGATCTACATAACATAATGATATAATTTTTGTTTCTATTTTATTGTATTAAAAATAAATGTACTAATATTATTATTCAAAAATCTAAAACTTTTCCGAAGTATGTTTTAAACATTTGTTTTAAATATAAATATTCAAAACAATCCTATTTGCAAATGAATTATCAAAATGTATTCATATGTATTCATATTTCAAACATTATGTACAAAATATTTCTTGCAAGCTACTCTTCAAATATTCTTAAATTTGATGATAGTGCATGTTTGAATGCGATTTATCCACAACGATTGAAGTGTAATCATTGTCCAACTAGTTATATGATAGTAGATACATTATTCAATATGGTACCATCAGAATATACAATGATCTTGACATGGAGCAGTCACTTTATGCCAATATGATAGTTTCTCTAATAGCACTCTATTGCAATAACAACTGTATTGAATTAAGGGGTTTTAAACAGGATACACGTAACGATACGGAAATTTATAGCTTTTTGCCATTCGGTTTATAATTTCTATGCACATTTTGTGATTCATCAACAATATCTTCCAACTTAATAATTGATAATTTGATTATCCGGTCGCATAAAAAAGAATTTAATAGTATTTAAAAACATTAGAAAATCATTAAAAAATATATAAATCATATACATACAAATATAAATTATTTTTGCAATAATTTTTGTACAATTTGTGTACAATAAATTTTAGTACATAATAGTATAATTCTCAATGTGTATATATTAATTTTAAATATGTATATATATATATATATATATTATAATGCGTAATTTTAACATATATTTTAACTGTAAAATATAAATATAAAATCAATATGATTTATAAATAATAGTACAAATTTTTATATAGGTTTTTTTGATACAAAGAAACAATACCAATCACTTATCTATTTTCTTTTTTACTGAAAAAATGTAATTTTTCTAATTAATAATTAAACAATAATTGAAAATAAATCTGAAATAACAACTATTTATTGAAAATATAATTAAATGAGTCTTGTCTAGTCTTAACAGAAAACTGTTTCTAAAAAAAAAACAAATAATCTAATAGATAAATAAATGCTCCGATAATTTCGTGTGTGGTATACAATGGTGTTGATATGCCACAAAATTTAAATGTAAATAGGATATTTATCTTTCAGTTCCAACTATTACGCGAGTTACCTCGATCTCGATTAATTCAATAAATTCTATTTTTATTCGAAAGCTCGCGCGCATCTAACAAAGAGGCAGAATGAAAATGTGATTCATACAAAAGAAAGAAACAAAGCAACAGTTTCGCTCGATTCGAATTGAGTGGTAACAATGTGACAGAGCGATGACGAAATGATCCAGTTTAATAAAAAAAAAAAAAAAAAAAAAAAAAAAGTATATGCATATAAAATAAAATAAAATAAAACTGAAGCGAGCACGTGAAAAGAGGGTGAGATACGTCACTTTTATTGACGTAAACAAAACCATTTATCGCAACCTTGTCCTCTTACCACTTGTGTAGGCGACGACATCTTCGGTTGAAGGAACACCGAAGAGGTGAAGGGAACAGGGAGGGAATAATGCCGCAGCAGCCGTCTGTGTCACTCCAACAAGTCCAACCGACCGTGACCGTTATTGGTCCCGCGAATGCTAATCGTTCGCGAGCTCGCCGTTTATTTATACGACGCTTTCCGACGGCCGCGTCACACACACACACACACACACACACACACACACACACACGCGCGCGCGCGCGCGCGCACCATACACCATCATACACGCACTGTGCGCGCATCGCGCACCCTATCGCTGGGACACCGCGCTCACCGCGCGCTCACCACCACTCCTCCGCGGAACAGGAAAGAACAGTGGTTTCCACTCCTCCAACTTGGGAGCTCCAACCAATGCTACGTTCGGAAATACCACCCGAATGACTCCTGACTGTCAATCATTTTATCCTTGTTGTTCATCGAATGTTAAATAGGGATGAAATGACACACGGAGCACTCGGATGATGTTTCTGAACGTAGCTCAAATTTGTTCTTTTGCGTTCTCACAAATCGCAGAAGTAACAATGATAGGTAAATGTGATTGGCTGAGTTCAGGAAAAGCAGGAAAAGCAGCTTTCCAACTGTAGTAAGAGTCTTTAATATGATTGGTTTATACGTTTAGAACTATTGAGAGGCATTAAGAGGAAGAACCAGTGAGTTCTGTACCGGAGTGAGCTTTCCCTATGAAAATGTGTGGTGAGATCGGCGAGTTGTTAATTTGCGTTTTCAATTTGCTGACTCGACTCGATTCAGCTCTTTCTCTCTTTATTTTGTTTTTCTCTGTCTTTTTCCTCTGTCTTTTTCTCTTTTTTCTTCATTCGACTCGAAGTCAGCAAATAGAATACTTATCGAAATAATAATCGAAAAATTATAAATAAAATGAATAATGATATAAATAAAATTAAATTTAATTTTCAACTGTTGTAAATTTCTTTAATCTGATTGATATATTTAGATCCAATGAGAAATCAAATACAAGAATCTTTTTAAAAAATCTGAAAGATGCAGAGAAAATTATTTTCTTTGCTGAACGCAGTCATTGGTTACTACCATGGACGTGAGAATACAGTACAACCAATAGGAGCAATCCATAAAAAAAATGTATAGTCGCTAGGTTTGCTCGCGGTTATATTTCTATTTGAACTCAACGAAATTAAACACGACAGACACTTATCTATTACGGAAAATTTGTGAAAAAATGAATATATGTGACTATGCTTATAACATGATACTTACTTCTTATTCCTTCATTCATTCCTTGGTTTCCGCCATGGATGGTCACGTGATTGGCGCGCACAGATCAAAGATATCGATATGGAATGCCCATATGATTGTACTATGCGCAGGAATAATCCCCTCTACAAAATGTGTATAATTAACTTTAAGCTTTAAGCCTTAAATCTTAAACCTTATGCTGTAATGTAAGCTAAGTAATTTTTGACAAAAAGCATTTCTAGATTAATATTTTTAGGACCGTGTCAGGTTCTAAACTTTACAATTGAAATTTGGTCAAGCCCTTGGGTATTCATAGTTCATTCTTATTTTTAAGATTGTCTTAAGTAAGTTTGTACAGCTATCTTATTGGTTGAAGTGTAATTTTAAGACGATCTTAAATATGAGATCTTAAATATGACTACGAATACCGCTCTTAAGACTTAAAAGTAGAGATTGTGATTTAAAGCTACTCTTACTACTTAAAATAGTCGAGTGCACTATAAGCACATATTTTATCATTTATAGACCAACATCTCGTTGCAATTTAGCAATCGAACGCTCGTAGCGCTGGATCATCGTTCTTCGCCGCGCGCTTTCATTTGCCGGTGTATCTGGCGAATACGTATTCATTCAGAGATTCTTATCAATTAACTCATCATTAATTAACCCATTACTACATTGTGAAACTCGCAAAATAATAAAGGAGCAAAATGATAAAGCTTTCTTACTCACTTTAAAATTCTGTTGTATCTGTATACAAGCGATGTATCATTAATTATGAGATATATCCTGTATGAGTCATGACTTTCTCAAAATTATGGTTCCACATAATGGCAAAATTAGCAGTCTAATTATTATGTAAAAATTTATTCCATTTTTCCAAATTAGTTATTAATTTCATATTGATTTAATTCTTTATTGCCAACATTATGTTTGTTTCTTAAATAACAAAATAATTATGGTGAATGTGACAGAAATATATGTAATTTTGATAATATTTAATATATTAAGAAAAAAGATTCTTTCTTCTTATTATTATTTCTTAGTAAGAAATAATTTAAAAAATTTGAGAGCATTAATTATAATCAGCAATACACATATTAAATTAATTATCTGAAAACATATATTGATTAATTAATGAGTGGCTTTTAATCGGAAGCGTTAGTACATGAGAAAGCAATGATGGATCAATTATTAAAATGTTGTTATAATATCACATATAATTAATATGTTATATTCTAATGAATTGTTAGACAAATTTCTTTTTATTTATTTAATATAAATTAAAAAACATTATTGTATTTTTTTGTAAATTTTAAATATCTTCAAATAATCTGCAATATTTTTAACCATTTTTCCAGTGAGAAATGATTGAAAAGATATTAATATTTAATAGATCGGGTCGGTTGATACCAAACCTCAACAACTTGCTAAGACCTAGTTTTTGTGTTGGACTAGGATAAGATGTTTATTTAGATATACGACTGTCTCTTATCTATCATAAATATTACTTTTTTAAATGTATAAAAAAATAGTAGTTATGCAAACATTTTAACTATGGTAGCTCGTGTTGCAACAATTAGTAATAGATATACCGAGACATTTTTCAATTGTGGATTGTACAAATAAAAGACAAAAATAATATTTTAGTCATGATATAAATTACATATTTATAAAAATAGATATATCTACTAGATACATCTACAAAATTTTAATTAGTTAAAAAATTTACATTAATATCAACTATAGATAGATAGACATTAATTGCTTTTCTGATTTGTTATTTTTTGTTGGGTTAGTATACAAATTATTAATAAATTAATGATGCAAATCCAACTGTCTCTTTTTAGTGAATATGTTAATAATGTTAATAATGTTAATAATGTTAATAATATTAATAATGTTAATAATGTTAATAATGTTAATAATGTTGATAATGTTAATAATGTCAAAAATGTTAATAATGTTAATAATGTTAATAATGTTAATATGTTGACAAACTAGTCAGCAGACTAGCATTAATTATATTTAGCTGTTGACAGATTGGTAGCAGAAATCGAGCAGTTGTTGGTGTAACTGATTGGCAGATTGGATAGATTAGCAGAAATCGAACACATATTTCTATTTCGTAATTACTTAAATTGCGATGTTATTAATATATTACAAAGTCTTGAAAAATAATGTTTCCATTATTTTTTTCTTTTAAGAGACTAATTTTTATTTTAGACGCTTTTATTAATGAAGAAATTCATATATTCTTTATAGTTATCTTTATAGCAGGAAAATTATGAAAATTTTTTAAAAATAATATAGCCTTTAATTTTTATAATTTATATAATTACCGATTATTTCTCAAACACTATATTCGTGAATTATGCAGTTCACATTATGAAGAAATAGCAAATGTTACAGAAAACGCATATTTTTCGTTTGTTAGTTTATTAGTTTCTAGAATAACGGTACGACATAGTCTATTATCGATTAGATGCTTAGAATTTTCAACGAGCGATTTACGATTACCTGCAATAACGATGTAGTGACATATACATTATACAGTGAATCAATAATATGCGTATCGATCATTTTATCGTAGTGCGCAATGTTACGGAAGCTTAATATCGCCATTTCATTATATATTAAGAGTTGTTAGGAGCTTCGAGAGACATAGACAGTTCATAATTAATAACACATCTATATGGCTTAATAATATGATATAAAGATAATAAGATTTTTCATCACACATACGTAAGAATAAAATTAAAAAAGTCAGTTATACCATATCAGTCAGTTACATATTGCACAATTTTAACTTTAAGTAATAGAATTCTATAATTTTTTAAATTTACAAACAAATTATAATAAAAACAACACACCCCAAGAAATTTTGGAATATAATTATTTTTAATAATTGAATTATAAATATTATTATAATATATAACAGAAATTTTCAAAAAAATAAAAATACTTTTGTCATTAAATTTATATTAAATTCAAAATATTTAACTTCCACCTGATTAACCGAATTTAATCTTTTTTAATTATTAATAATATGTATTGAAATAATATATAGAAATAATATATATATATATATATATATATATATGTATGAATAATAATATTAAACTAAGTTGATTTTAACTTAAACGCTCATATAATTTGTTATATCTGTTATATCTGTTATATCTGTTATATCTTGTTATATCTGTTCATATATTGCTCTATTTTTATCCTATAATTTAAAAGCAATTATATAATACCTACACTTTTAATTGCTGTTGTATTGACAATAATCGTCAATTATGTATTTATGTAACAGGCAAATCAACGTTCAATAGACATTAATTGCATTTGCGTAATTGCAATTTATAATATTGTCATTTATATAATTCGTGTAATTATGTGTCCTCCCAATATACATAATATATTAAAAAGCACAAATATGTGTTAAATGACAAAATATTATTTATAATATTGTTTTGATAATTTATGGATTAGAAGAAAATGAATCACTAATTATCCAAAGTAGTGCAGTAATTTATATAAGATATATATATATATATATATATATATATATATATATATATATATATATATTAGTGATTCACTTTTTTCTAATCCATAAATTGTCAAAACAATGTATTATATATATATATATATATATATATATATATATATATATATGATGAATAATGAATCTGTTTGTCTCTATCTGTACGCAGAAATTCTGGCGTGGAGTTGTACACGTGACTTTACGTGCCTTACGATAAATCGATGCTCTGACGGCCGATAGTCACGATGAGAAGGAAAAAGGGATTCAGGAGAGATTCGATGGTTACGATATATAATATTTATAAGCAAACCGTTGTGCCACTGGCATCGGCGCAGGCGTGACCATCGTCGCTTCATTGCGCCATGTCGTTCATACCATATTGTCTTGTAGCATCTGCTACCCCGAAACGAGACAAAAGTATCGTTAGTTCATTCGTGTGACCGTAATCAATTTCGCTATGTCAACGAGAACGTCGCCCATATTGATTCTTTTCGTTTCTTTTCTACCATTTGTGTTTTGTCAAACGCCAATGGATTTGAGTAAGTACAACGTTCATTCGCGGGAAAATATGTAAGTGATGCGGTACCGATTGTTTTTTTTTTCTTTTTTACCTGTTTAGCTATAATTAAATTATCAATATTGTGTGTATTTGATAAAATATATTTTTTACTTGATAAAGATTCTATAATTTTTATTTCTAGCATTAAACTAACGAGTGTTTAGCGTTTAGCTTTATAAAATTTATTTCTTGCGTGTAAAATAACAATTTTAAAATAATATGTAGTTTGTAAAAATTAAAAAAATACAAGAAAACTTAGTAATGTGATCAACGATTGACATTGTACACGTTTCTCTCTTATTTTCAAGTGGTCGTAATAGAAGAAGCCGATTCGCCTATATTGAGTATATTAAATGACGCGGTTCCAGAGGCAGAACGAAATTTCGCTAATGATATGATTACTGTTCATGTTTCTATCGTTACAGTAAATCGCGAGAATGTAGATGCAAGTTTCGAGAAAGGTATTTTCATGTATTTTAAATAAGTCTAAAAATATTATTATTCAATTCTTATTTTTTAATTCCAAAATATTTTGAGAAAAATATTGTTACATATTATATTTTATATAATATAAATATAAATAAAATTATAAATATAAATTAAATATTTAATATTCATATAAATTAAAATTATTATGAAATTTTTACTTTTTATTTTCAAGATATTATCATCTTTTACGTATGAATGTGCCACAAAAAATTTTCTGTGTGTGTGTGTGTGTGTGTGTGTGTGTGTGTGTGTGTGTGTGTGTGTGTGTGTGTGTGTGTGTGTGTGTGTATGTATAGGATGACCTGTAATAATCGCATTACTTCTTGTGGACAGATGGAGGTTAAACATTAAACTGAATAGAAAAGACCTATGTCATTTTGCGAACTTTGAAATAATTAATGAGATATTAATTCATAAAGATCCGAATGAGCGTGCACTACATTCCAAATTCTTCTTCTTTTAACCTCAATATCCCCAATAGCCTAAAAACAGTTTTTATTTTATAATTGCTTGGATACAGAAATATAAACAAAATACAATTACAAGTATTCTTTTACTTTCATTAATTTTTTATTTTTCGCATTATCAAAAAATTTATATCTCACTTTAAAATTAAAAATTCCTTCTTGCAATCGATATTGATATATTTCGCTAAAATTATCTCTCATAAAAGACGTTAAAAACTCTATTCTGATAGAGATTTAGTGATAGAGATTTACGTGCATGTTCACACGTGCTAATAATTGCTAGGTTTGCTGCAAAATGCTTTGAAGATGTTATCAGCAAATAATAGAGTATTCGTTTATAATACACCTCTAAATATCTTGCCACACACGTAATATTGGGCTGTTTCTGCCGCATGCTTATTCGTGATTCTTTATAAATTAATAATTCAACAATTATTGCAAAAATCGTTGAAACTTTTCAAGTATACTCTGTTCACGAAAGGTGACACGGTTATTGTGAAACATTCTGTATAAAATACAAATTGTTTCTTTATTCTTAAAAAATAATATCTCTTGTAATGAGCTGATCTGTTCAATGCAAAAAAATGTTTTTTTATCTTTCATGATAGTTTGCGCCATCCTATATAAAGGAATAAGTATCATATTGGATATGACGTGGACCGGTTGGGACAAACTACGAAATGTCGCAGATGAAAGAGGAATAATATATAAACGTGGTGATTGCAGTATAAGTCCATATGTTCAAGCGATTGATGATCTTTTAATTATGAAAAATGCAACGGACGTCGGTTTAATTTTTGAAGATGAAAGAGGTGCGCAAAAATTAATAGTGATTCGTTCATTATTCGCGCTGATATTACATGTGAATATTCCGCTTTACATTACATCCATTGCACATAGTATTATTTTTTACAAATTATGTAGCTCGACAAAAAAAAATAAAAAAAAAGATTTATTTCTTGTAATTTTCTTATAACTTTAGTATTAGAAATATCTTATCATGTCATAATTTTTAAAAAGATTTTGGCTCATATTTTGGATTATATAATTTTATATAATTTTGTTGGATTAGATAGAAATTTAATACTGGAAATTTAATATTGGAAGATAAATTATTTATTTTAAATATTAAAAACGACAGTGTTGTTCAATGCCTTTAATATTCAAAATAAATAATTTCCAATACGATATTGGCAGTTTAGAATTTACATAAAATTATAGATCAAGTTCTTTAAAATTGAACTTAATATTTAGAGCTAATAAAATTTATCATATTGTAATTATAATAAAAGATATGTTTAAAAAAAGTTGAGAATATAAAAGAAGAGAAATTAAAAATTTTTCAATTTAAAAAATTCATACTGTATTATAAAAATTTCACAAATTATTGAATACAATTTTCATATTAAAATTGACAAATATATATATCTAACATTAGATTGAATTTATATTTATTATATTTATTATATATTTATATTTATTATATTATATTTATTATATTTATATTTATTATTATTTATATTTATTAACTTTTTACTAGATGAATTTTTAATAATTTAATTTAATAACAACTTTTTGTAGCATGTATATAGTAAATTTAGTATTTAATTTTGAAAATCATAAAACTTTGATCTGTATAACAAATTTTTTTATACATTCTACAAATTCTAATAATGTACTAAAGTTTAATAAAATAAAATAAAATAAAATTTTTGAAAATATAATATAATGTTATTATAACAAATTACATCAAAATATAACTTTTTTATAATTTTAATATTGAATTTCTTAAAATTATTTTTTTATTAATGATATAATTCTAATAATTCGGAAATATGTTTAGTTTAAATGATTTTCAATAATAATAATAATTTTTTTTTTTATTGAAATTGAAAGAAAGTGGAATTGTTGTTAAAATGAAAAATAAATATATCACAGTTTACATGATAGTTTTGTAATATTAACTACATCAGATACAATAATAATTTTAGAGCTAAATCAGAGTCTTTATTATCTTATTGGAAATTCGATAATTAGATTGGTAGTCATCGACGAATTGACAGAAAGAACTGTAGCAAAAATACGGAGTATGCGACCGTCACCATCTTATTATGTTATTTACGCTAGTACACAAAAAATGGAAGAATTATTTAAAACGGTAAGCGATATATTTACATCGATTTTAACTTGTAAATTATATGTGTTAAACATTTTAATGTATGATAATCGAAGATTTATGTTTTAAATCTATGTAGATTATTCAGAGAGTGACAAAACACGATTATGAATACACGATTTTAATCTGGAATATCTTCTTATACTGCATATGAAAATTTTGAATTGATTTTCCTTTAGAAATAGATTATATTTTTCTAGCATAAATTCGCATAAAGTAGTTTCGTGCCTGTGCAGAATATTGTTGAAATAAATTTTCATCAGAATAAAAGTATTTAGCGTCTTTCTATAAAAGTAATTTTTACGAAGTAATTTTAACGATGTGTCATTTTTGATTGTAAAAAAGAATTTTTAATTTTAAAATGAAATATAAATTTTTTTGTTGCGAAATTTTGTTGAGAAATAAAAAATTATTAAAAATAAAAGAATGCTTATAATTGTGTTTTGTCACGTTCTCTATCCCAGCAAGTATAAAGTATAAAGTAGAAATTATTTTTTAGGCTATTGGGGGAGGTCTCGTTAAAAGAGAGGGTATTTGGAATTTAGTATTTACAGACAATAATTATCACGAATTTCGATATATTACCGGTGACCTTCAATTAAATGTTTCATTCACTATCCTTAGTATGAAGTCTGACATTTGTTGTCGTTTAATGGGCGAAACCTCTTGCAACTGCCTTGCAAATTTTAAGGTCAGTTAAAACAAAAATTTTTATGAAGCTTGCAAATCTTGCAAAATACTGTTTTACAAAAGAATTTGCTATTTATCAAATATATGAAAACTGTCGACTAATATTGTCGCTACATATTAAAAGATAATTCTTTTATTATTTTACTAATTAGAGAAAAAAATTAAGAAAAATATTTATTTTTAATAAAAATGCACTTTTATCGTCTACAAAAAGGGATTAAAAAAATCCTGTTATATTAGATATTTCCACATTATTTCAAACGTTTGATCGGCTTGATCGTAAGCTTGATGAGCGATGTTCAAAGGACAGGTGTAAGTGTAGCTCCGAAGACAGGTCAATGTGGCAAGTCTGTTAGTCCTACTTCAGTTTCGAACATTACAGTAGAAACATTCAACAAAATTTTGATGACAGTAAGTTTTGTCAAAAGAAATTCTATCAAGAGAATAAAATCCGTAGAAATTATATTACGTCCATATTAAGCTTTTTTGCTTAGGATGAAACATAAATTAAATTAAATGTGTACCTAAATAAGTTTACTTCTCTATATTCTAGAGATTGGACAGTAACGACACTTTCGAATATTGGTCAGAAAAGGCAATGATTACCTACAAAGCAGAGATTGAATTACAAATAGTTAATCATGGTTTTGTAGACGCGCTGGCAACTTGGACAAGACGTACAAAAATTAAAGAAGCAGAGGGAAAGAAAATAGAACCAGCCAGGCGATTCTTCCGGATTGGAACGGCACCGGTAAGAATCACCCAGCTAGAAAATTGTGTTTATTCTGAATTTATATTATTGACGCTTAAAAACGTGATAGCAGAAATAGACATAAATGCAGATATGTTAGGATATTTAAAAATTTGTAAAATAGTGATACACGTATAAATTATGTTCGTACAAGTTTTCTTCATGGTTTTGAACATCTTTCGTTGAACCTGTTGTATATTTTTACGTCGTACAGAAAGAAATGAAGATAAATGTAATGTTTTACCAAAAATATAAGATAAAAGATAATTGACATCATTTTAATTAATTTGAAATAGGCAGTTCCGTGGTCTGTAATAAAAAAGGATCCAGTTACGGGTCAAGAAATGCGTAACGAAGACGGAAAGGAAATCTGGGAAGGTTACTGTATAGACTTCGTAAAAAAGTTATCCGAGGAAATGCAGTTCGATTATGATCTTATTATCCCCGAAGATCAAGAATTTGGCAAAAAATTACCTAATGGTGAATGGAGCGGTCTGATAGGTGATCTAGCTAAAGGAGTATGTTTAACTTTTAAAAAATAGTCTATTGTAATTAAAAATATGCACTGATGTTTTTCTTTAATTTCAATTGTTTACTGTTATCTGCAATTAATTGATTAAAGATTGCATAGAATGTTTTGTCTAGATAAAATGTCAATTGTTAAATGTTTATTCTTTTACTCTTTCTTCAACGCTTTTTTCTTTTTGTAAACTATTTTATTATATTATGCTTCTTATGAAAATAAATAAATAAATATATATATATATATATATATTTATTTATTAATAATTTATTATTTTTTAAATCTTTAGATTTTTACGTGATTTTATAATAAGAATGATACATAAATAAATAAAATATTAATAAATAAAATTCAAAGATTTTAAAAATTCAAACAATATCCTAATATCCTAATATTATTATCTGATTATAGCAAATATATTTATTTATTATTTATTATATTTGTATAGGAAACTGATATTGCTGTGGCGGCATTAACAATGACATCAGAGCGAGAAGAAGTCATCGATTTTGTCGCGCCCTACTTCGAACAGTCTGGTATACTCATCGGTATGCAATTTAGATTTTTTTTGCAATACATGTGTGTGTGTGTGTGTGTGTGTGTGTGTGTGTGTATATATCGGTATCTAAGACGGTACTCCTCCTCACCTATCTTCTATACGCGGCCCGTAATTCGCAAACTGTTTTCTCTTATAATTCAAAAACTAAGCTTCTGATAAAAATTTGGTAGAGGAAAAATCATCTTAGAATCGACTCAGGAATATGACATTTTAAGAACAAACGGTTGTTTTGAATCACCCTGTACGTTGTATTTTATATGCAAATAAAAAAGTAGTGTTTTGATCAATATTTACAACATTGCTTTTCAAGTAATTTATTTTCTTAACTCTGATTTTATATTTTAATATTTTTTTCTTTTTTACTTTGTGTAAGCGCAATTTTAGTTGCTATCTTTAATTCAAGACATCTGTAATTAAATGGATAATTAATGTTAGCTTATATTTTCAAGTAATGAGAAAACCAGTGCGTAAAACGTCTCTATTTAAATTTATGACGGTATTGAGACTTGAAGTCTGGCTTAGTATCGTAGGAGCTTTAACTTTGACCGGCATTATGATTTGGATATTAGATAAATATTCACCATATAGTGCGAGAAACAATAAACGACTTTATCCCTATCCTTGCCGGTATGTATCTCGTAATATTTATTATATTATTGCTGTATGTTCTATTCTATTATATATTATATTTACAGACTTTATTTTGCATTGTATATTACAATAATTATTACAATAATTAATTTATATATGAATTTACGAATTTATTTTGTTACCCTTTAATATATGATTTTCAATACGCACTTGAATATTTTATTCTTTTCTGTTTTTAGAAGAAAGATTATATTTAACACATAGATTTTTGCTTTCTTTTAGAGAATTTACATTGAAAGAGAGCTTTTGGTTTGCACTGACATCTTTTACGCCGCAGGGTGGTGGCGAAGCTCCAAAAGCGTTATCAAGCAGGACTCTGGTTGCAGCTTATTGGCTATTCGTTGTACTAATGCTCGCGACTTTTACCGCAAATTTAGCTGCTTTTCTTACCGTGGAAAGAATGCAAGTGCGTATCTTCTTCATCATATATTAAATTTGTCAAAATTTTATTCTTTTATTTATACTTTATAAGATTTATTGATAAAAAAATATTAATCTTTTACGAAACATATCATTTCATTAATATTCGTTAATACTTTACATTATATAGTCACCTGTACAGTCGTTGGAGCAATTGGCAAGACAATCACGTATAAATTATACCGTTCTGGCCAATTCTAGTGCTCATCAGTATTTCATAAACATGAAAAATGCGGAGGATAAACTTTATACGTGTGTAAAACAAACATAATTTCTTTGCGAAATACTTATTATTAAAATCATTAACATTATTAAACATATTTTATATTATCTGTTTTAGAGTGTGGAAGGAAATTACTCTAAATAGTACCAGCGATCAAATAGAATACCGTGTCTGGGATTATCCGATAAAGGAACAATACGGTCATATTCTTCAAGCCATTACTCAAGTCGGACCGGTCAAGACTACCGAAGATGGTTTTAAGAAGGTACGAAGAAGAAGCTAAAGAAAAATCTGTAAAAGAATTGTAACAATTCATTTAGAGTGTATCGATACTTTTCGACAGGTGATAGAAAGCGAAAATGCTGAATTTGCGTTTATTCATGATTCATCGGAGATAAAATACGAAGTAACGAAGAACTGCAATTTAACAGAAGTGGGCGATGTATTCGCCGAGCAACCGTATGCCATTGCTGTGCAGCAGGGCAGTCATTTGCAGGAAGAAATAAGCAGAAAGTCTTTAATCAATTTTCTTCCGCTTTTTTATATTGTGCTTAATTCATTCTCTCTTCAATTACTTTTAAATATCATTAATACTATAGTTATATAATGCGTTTGGTTTAAAAAAAAAAAAAAATATATATATATATATATATTTTGTAACTCACTTATTCTTTTAAATAATAAAATTATAAAAAAGGTTTTAACTAAAAATTATTTTGAAGGATGAATGAGAAGATGGCATGTTATTATTTGCGTTATTTTTAGATATAAACAGAATATCGAAAAGGAGATTCGCTCCAATCATTTTGATTTTGACATGTGTTTGACAAGATCGTTATCATGAGTAATTTTTAAAAGTTTTAAAACTTTTAAAAACTTTTTTATAATTCTATTATTTAAAAAAATAACTGAGAATGTATATATTTGCACAATCGCACTGCATTTTGGTACTTTTACTGTTGAATACTTTTAATTTGTAAGTTTCTATGCAATTGTGACTATAGAAACAAATCTAGAAGAAATGTATAATAAAATAGCAAAAAACATGTAATTGTTAGTTGAAATTATGTTGAAAAGGAATGAATTAGGCGCATAAATATGGCATTGTTTTCATGTGACGATGTGATCGTCGTCGCATGCGACAAATATTCGACATAAATAATATTATTTTTAGAATACTCGATTTACAAAAAGACAGATATTTTGAGACGTTGGCAGCCAAGTACTGGAATCAGACGTTGAAATCACAATGTCCAAATTCTGATGACAACGAGGGAATTACATTGGAGAGTTTAGGTTTGTTATTATTTCTTATGATTACAGTTAATATTTAGATATTAAATATATATAATGGATGCATTCAGTATAATTATTCACTAAGTAATTAAGTAACAGCCAAATGTTAATTAATTTTTACTTTTGGATTCAACCAATTATATTCAGTTGCAACTTAATTGTTCAGTGAGGGAAAAGAATATACACAACCATACACACCTTTTTCAAAAGATGATTTCTTGAAAATTAAATTTATTTTTAATTGTTTATCTTTCTTCAAACATAATTTCATTCATCGGAAACATTTCTGTCTGCTGGATAGAATAATAATTATATGATCAGTTTTCAAAATATTCGATTAAACTGTTTAATAAAAGAAGCATTTATTTTATATACAAAATTATTTAAAGTTACTATTTAAAACAATTGTAATTATATAATAATGTTTCAACTTGATATTATAATATTACTATATTTGAATAATTATTTTTTTCAATTGATTTTATATTTAATTATAACTTCTATAGGAGGTGTATTTATTGCGACTCTGTTTGGATTGGCATTGGCGATGATCACTCTGGCCGGTGAGGTTCTTTATTATCGTAAGCGTAATAATTCTCAAAAAGGGAAGCCGAATAACAAAAGGACGACCAAAGATACTGAAAATGATAGAATCATCATGCAGAAAATCGCTTCAAAACTTCGATTGAAACCTGCGCCTACTGATGCAGTTTTTAGCAAAGAACTTAGTCATACGCCGCGCGTTTCACACATTTCTGTTTATCCACGACATTTCTCCTTTAAAGACTAAATTTTTGACGACGTTTTATCATATTACGGACATGCAAATCTTACTTCTGATTAATCTCTATGTATTTTTCAATGTTTTCTTCCTTTCAATCACGTTTAATATTTAGAATTTATCACAAAATTCAAAAAGTAGTTTAAGATAAATGAATCGCATACTGTAATTGTAATTAATGTATTTGTTCACTTAATCATATTCCGACAATATTGTTCCATTATAAGATCATTATTAGTTAATAAAATATCGTGCAGAATTAAATTTATATGGCTGATTACATTTGTTTAAGTTATATAACAAAATTCTCAAAATTACATTTATATAAATTTTTCTTTAAACTATATTTCATTTAATATAATTATCATATGATTATAAATTGGAAAAGTAACATTAATATCTGAGTTCTTATTTCTCTCTCTCTCTCACACACACACACACACACACACACACACACACACACACACACACACACACACACATATTATGCTTACGATAAGCTTATTTAATAATGTATAATATGTATGATAATTATATAAAAAAATTATATAAAAGAATAATATAATATAAAAGATAATATAAAAGAATCATGTATGCCATAATAAAATCTGATCATTAAGCATTTCATTCCTGGCACGAAAAAAATAGATTCAAACGTAAAAGAAATATACATATAATTCCATTTAAAAAAAGACGGAGTACTTTTCAAAAATCCGTCAACAGAACTACTACCAAGTAATGGCTTCAATAGAAATAAAACTCGCAAAAAATTTGTTATTAATGTTTTTAATAAATTTGATATTTAAATATTATGATATTTAAATGGGATATTGTATAGCTTGACAAACTATAGCACTGGAACGGAAATATAACGATACAGGCGGTCATTGATCTTCGAATACTTTCACATTGTATATAGTTTTGTTTCTCGAGCGTAAATGGAGTAAAAACGATATGATATTGTTAGTTAGTTAACATTTTGATATTATATTTTTTATTGTTGTATTTAAAAGATTGAGAATCTTATTTAATATGTCTGCAGTGACAATGTCTTACTGACAATTCATGAATCTATCGTTCTATTTTCAAGCAAATGTTAAGTTGATAATAATCGTCGATACTGATTCATATCGATAAATTGACAGAGTAAAACGTATCTACAACTTTTTTATGTTAGACTAACACATTATTAGATATTATTACAATTTATACAATATAATTATATTTAAAATAGTTGTGTACATATATAAATGGTTGCAATTGCATTGTTACTTGTAAAAGTTATTGCTTTATCTTTCTTCCTTCATCGACGTAATTGTACATATTCTTTAATCTCATTATTTTCACTGTTTTTTATCGTAAGGCCAAGTTACGTAAATAAAAGCAAAAGTAGTTTAGGTAATCGATCGATTGTTTCGATCATTCCGATTGGAGCGCGTTATGGTCAGTGACTCTTCAAATTTTTCAACAAATAGAGATTTACGCTAAGTGGGGAATGTCGTTCACCACAAGTCAATATAAACGCATTTTACATGCGAAAACACGATCACTTGATGAGAAAGTGATGCAGACTGTGGTTATTCCATTGGAATCGGAAGTTTTCGCACGAGCTCCTCAGAAAACGACCGATGGTCTTCGAAAATGGCTTGCTATGAGGTCAGTGAAAGAGAAATATTACGATAGAGTATCAATTAAATATTTAATTAATTGTAATAATATAATAACGTTTCTCTTACTTGCACATATATAATTATATATTTTTTAAATATACAATTATATTTCTTTCACATCAATCAATTTATTTTATGCAAAAATATTAAAGCAATGTTATGTGAAAAATAATTCAGGAAACATATTTTATTTAATATATAAATTTAAATAAAATATAATATATTTAGTAAATATATAATGTTATAATTCCATGGACATGATAATAGACTGCTATGCATTATTTCCGACGACGGAAATTGTTTAACGCACAATTCGAAGCAAACGCGTTTCGAAAAATAATGGAATACATGACTCGCCCGCTTGGTTCGAGTTACATATAAGTTTATCATATAATTTTATAATTTAATATTATTTATACCTTTATTTTTAAAAATATCAATAATTAAAAAAACTAATTAAAAAATTCTTGTAGATTGAAAACATGACATTATACGTAATTTCTACATAATTCTTTCTACGTAATTCTTTTAATAGTTGCAAAAATTATCCAAAATTATTTAAATTTAATGTCATATTTGATCCATTATTAATTGTTAAGCTATAATTGATTTTGGATGTTTATAAAAAAAATTATTTAGACATCTTTCAAAACAAAATATAATTGAAAAATTGTTATATTATTTAAAATTTAATGCTAGAAGTGTAAATAAATTCTATTCTATATTATTTAAAATTTTTTAATTTTATATCTTATTTTTCAATTAAAGTAAATTTATTCTATATAATTTTTACATGATCTGAAAGATTTAATATCAAATTAAGGAATGATGAGAACCACAATCTATCTAAAGTAAAAAAAAAATGCAGTTGTTTCTTTGAAGATTATTCTACATGTATAATATTTATTATTGTACTCTACTAAATAGATTTTATATCTTTATAGTTATTTTTATTTAAATAAATTAATAAATACAATAAAGACTTTCTTGTATATTTATAGGTATGTCTAACGCTATTAGCTCTAATTACTTGTCATGTAAGTGCAAATTACGAGTATGAGCGTTTGAAAAGTTTGAATTCAGAAATCGCCACATCGCCATGGAATAAGCAGTATGAAGTTTATGAGAGCGCTTCGTCTGAAGTTCTGCCTTCTTACAGTTTTTATAAATTAAGAAAAAATCGATCTACAGATCGTTTTGGAAGCCCATCTGAACCTTACCCGATTAAAAAGGAACTCATCGAACAAAAAAGCTTAAAAAAAGTTCCATTTCATTCATTTACTAACAAAGATTCCACAAAATACAAGGAACTGACTCATGATTCGGGAATTGCACACTGTCAAGAGATAAAATCGACTGAAAAGGATGAACTACAAAAAAGCATCACTTGCTACAATTGCAAAGATCCGAAAACTAAATCTACATATGAACGTTGTTTATATAATCATCCGGAAGAGAGAACATCCGCAAATACAAATGTGGAGCGTTATCTATCCGCGCCCACCAACTTCAGATATCGAAGGTAGCAGTATTAAAATATTTTTTATGAACATCATATTTGGCATTATATTTTGTTCAAAGTTTGTTTAAAAAATTGCATTTTCAATTATACAGAATTAAAATACGTGGCATGTCATAATATAAATAAAATAATAAGGAAATCATGGGAAAGAATAACTATTCCTTGTAATTGTCTCATGTTTTGTGTTATCATATAATTGTATTGACATCTGATATAAATTAAACACACATACACACACACACACACACACACACACAATAATATAATATATAAATATATATATATATATATATATATATGTATATATATCTGCTGCTTTTTTTATCATTACTATGCTTATTATTATTTATTGTAGGTTCAGTTCGGAAAGAAACGAAGACAATTATGGAAGACGGAGGAATCCTTATCGGTTCGCTGATGAGTATTTCACTGACGCCACCCATGACATACCGGCCGCATACACAAACAAAGAAGAGAAATGTGATAAAATCGTGAAAGATTCCATGGTGTGCATGGTGTGCAAGGACACTAAGACCAATGGCAAATATGAGCAATGCTCGTATGTAAAACAGCCATATGAGAAAGCGTATTCCTATAAGAAATCTAGTTCCCTTGGAAAACCTCAAGAAGAAAAAGAGGACAACGGTGAACGTCCCGAGTCAACTTCTTATTCCGAAGTCTCCGATTCGAAAGCGGTTAATCAGCAAAACGATCGGAGTCCGAGTACCAGGGAGTCCCCCGAATATTCTTATCCTAGTAAAGATTACTCCGAAAAGGTAAATGAACAAGACGAAATTCAGAATGCACCTTCGGCAGACTGCAAGCAAATTGAGAAGGATTCCAAAACTTGCACGGTCTGCAAGGACTTTAAGAGAGGCGGTACTTACGAAAAATGTACCTATAACTATCAACCCAGTGATAAGTTATATAAATACAGCAGATCGAAAAGCTTTGGACATCCGGATAAAACCTCGGATTCTATTCGAGATTCAAATAAGACTCAAACATCGAAGAACTATGATTATCCGTATAGTTCCGAATCAACGCACGATTATCAAGGTAAGTTCTTATTTTATGTTGCCTCCTAATTATATATATATATATATATATATATATATATATATATATATATAAGTTAACAAGAAATAACTTTTTCTAATTTAAGCCGAGATGTTGCAATAATGATCAAATATTATAATAAATCACGTTCTGTAAAATTATCCGCCGTCATCGCCGCCATCATGATCCTTCATATTCATCACAATTCGTACAACACAACCTTTGCAGCTGTATTGTAGCAACATTGCTAAAAAAAATAGTAGATTTTAAAATGTATGGAATATACAAGAAGGACATAATTATATAGATCAAAACATTTTTTTTTATACTTTAATGTGTTACTATTTGTTTTAAATATAATTTTCATGAACAATATTATTAAACTATGTTAATAAAATAATTTTATAAGTTCAAGGCAAAACATATGTACCTTTAAATATGTAACTTTTATTTTCTTAAGTAGTATTCTTAAAAAGTGCAGTGCATAATGTTTATAATAAAATATATAGTAAAAGATACAGATACAGATATAAACTGTTAGATTTTATAAAGTGTAAAAACTTTCCATTAGAATGAACTCTTTAAATAATATATTAACGCGTTTCGTTACATATCTACGAATGCACGCTTTCTAATTTTACAGATAAATTTTCTACAGATAAACTCTCTACTCATCCACGGAGAACCGACAGAATCATTCAAGTTCAAGAGGATTCGAATGATGAGACCGACAGCGTATCTTACGACCGTCCACCTGACTACAGCAGCGATTATTCTATTCCCGATGTATCGAGTAATTACCAATCGTCATCGAGTAATAACAGACCTGAATCTTACAAGGGCCAAGAGACACCCTATTCGGAGCATTCCGAAGATATTAGCGCGGACAAATGTAAAACGGTTCAAAAGGATTCAATGACGTGCACGGTTTGCAAAGATCCGAATACGGGCAACGATTTCGAACGGTGTTCGTACTCGTATCAGCCCAGTGACAAGCTTTTCTCTTATAGTAAATCTAGCTCATTTGGCAAGCCGGAGAATGATAAATCGGAGCAAACGTCATCGGACGGGGAACAGTCATCGGACGGTGCCGAAAATGCGAAGGAATCTTACGAGGAACACGTTCCAAAACAGTCTTACGAAGCGTCAACAGCGAGCGAGGCAAAAAACTCCAGGGATGATCCAGAGGAGAAGAAAGAAGCGGTAGACGTCGGGTACTTGGACACCGCGAAAAAGAAGGCCGAGATCGAGGAGTTTATGCAAAATTTCCGGAAAGAGGACCGCTCGAATTGCAAAAAAGTCATGCGCGATAAAATGACCTGTTACAAGTGCGTCGACGAGCAAGGCTTCCAAAAGGAGGAATGCGCGTTTGTCGCCGGACACGAGCCCGACAAGGATCAGCTCGCGTTTCACGAGGTGAAAGAATTCCAAGTCGATTCCACATCGCAGAAACGCGATTACAAGCCCTCGAGCTCCACGACGAGCTCAACGAAAACGGAGGCGGTGGCGTCGCACGCTCGTGACTTCAAGCCCTCGAGCTCCACGAAAACGAAGACGAAGGTGGAGGCTTTGGAGCCGACCGCGTCCGCCAGTGGAAACTCCTACGAAACTAGACTAGAAAAGCCGGACAACGATTATCCCGACGAGGCGTCGCACACGGCGGGGGAAACGAAAGAGGCCGAGCCGTACGATTACACATCGGAAACAAGATCAAAATACGACAAGGTCCTCAAATTAACCCTTCCGGCATACATGTTTACCACTTCGGAGCATGAGGCGGCGTTCGATGAAATTGTAGCTTCTAGCCATACTTAAACTTACGCTAAATTAGTCGCCTTCGTCGATGCTGTTGTCATTTACCCTGTTGTCATTACCCGTGTCCGTTTTACTCATTATCTCCAAGTTGAAAATTCCCCCCCCCTCCCCCCCCCCCCGATAGACGATCCCACTTGAGCATTTCTATTATGCTTGTGAATAGTTTAGCATTATATCTTTGTTATCTAGTTTATAGTACTTAGAGTTCATTCGAATGATTTAATACTTGTAATTAAACAAATTTCCTGTTGGTGCAATGAAATTCGTTGAATTTACCATATTACAACTTACCGAGGC